>NW_013566953.1:0-117944 GCF_000721755.1 Aureobasidium subglaciale EXF-2481 | reverse complement strand
GGCGACGGAGATGTGAACAGAGCCGTGGTCCTTGGGCTTGATGATGCGGTTGGTTGGGCTGCAGTTGCAGGGGGGGGGGGGGGGGGGGGGGGGGGAAGAGGGGGGGGAAAGAAGGATAAGAAGGGGTAAGAGCTTAGTTGTAAAAGAAAAGGGCGAGAAAGATTGCGAAAAAAAAAGTAAAAAGTTAAATTTGAATTCACTATGTGTAGGTAACTAGCTGCGCATTACAGATATATATCACTTTTTTTTCTTCTTCCAAAGAAAAACGAGAAGACAAGGGTTTATAAAAAAAAAGCATTTGTTTAATATTTGTATAGATATATGACAAAGGAAAAAGAACGGCATTTGGGGAAAAAATAGATATAAGAAAGAGAGAGAGAGAGAGAGAGAGAGAGAGAGAGAGAGAGAGAGAGAGAGAGCAGTTCCACCATGGTTTCGAGCGAGAAGAAGATAGACATGTCATCACAATTCCAAGCAAGGAGAGAGCATAATATCAAGTTGATTTTGAAAAGCAGAGTTAGAGTACAGACTTGTGCTGAGGCCAGGGAAAGCGAATGATCTCGTTCTGATCTCAAGTAACGAAAACACCAGATACCTAGTTTGATCAAAGGAAGAGTCATATCTGCCATGGAGAGAGTGGAGATGGAGATGCATCACTCGTAAAGCTCGTGACGAATTCTGAGCTCCTCGCTGGTAACAGAGGCGGTCTTCAACAGGGCGAAAACCTCGGACCTCTGCAACACAACACTGCGAACACCGGTCTCTTCAAAGGATCTCTCTTCGATAAGGGGGACGATGACAAAATTGACAACTTTCTTGGCACCGGGCTCGAACTTGTCGTCCTCGTAGATGATGTTGCTTTCATCATTGTGAGTATCTTGACGGTACTTGGGATATGTGGCGCTAGAGTCCTGAGGAGACACAGTCATGCGAACCGCGATACTCTAAGCCTGAGCGGCAATCTCCAGTAGTTCATTGCTGGAGGAAACCAACAGAGGTTGAGGGACAAGCGAGGATATGATCTGAGCGATGCGGTCGCATAGAGCAGTGAGGCGAGGATTAATTTGGCCGAGGTTGAAGTCGGGATGATTCATCATAATTCCAGCAACGGTGGCGCGGGTCGAGTGGGCTTTGGCAAGGCCGATGTAGTCACCAGGGTGGCGGTTGGGGTGGTACCCGGAATTAGCCCATGCGGTGTGCCACTCATCAAGGAGAGAACTGTACCGTCCCTGGAGGAAGGCGGTGGAAAGGCTGTTCATGTTGAGAGTATTGTTGATGATGGCACAGCATAGGGGGACACGGAGGTCAGACTCCATCATGCCACGAATGAAGTGTATATCATTATCAATGCCAGATGCTGCGTCACGCAACTCCACGCGCCTGGGATCGTTGGGGTAGTGAGACGGTGCTTGACAAAATTTCGACTGAGTTGAACAAAGCGGACAGATCTCCTGATAGCGTTCTTGCATAGAATGAGCTGATTTACGCCAAGGATGGGCTCGTTCCTGTCACTGAAGAGATCAGACTCGCTAGTTGGAGGGCCATTGTTCTCTTGGCTAGTAGGAGGGCCGCTGCGCGATAAAGCTGGCGAAGGCGCGTACTGTAAGCCTCAGCTTTGAGTGTTGAGCCAGTTCTCGACGTGGATGAGGCGCCCGTCCATTCGATCGAGGCGATTCACGATATCCTGCTGCGACTCCTGAAGACTCTCGAACATGGCAACGATCGAAGGGTTCATTGTCTGATCCGAGTACTCGGTAGGAGGACGAGCCTGAGTACTGCTCAGGGTTGGTGGAGGGGTCTGCGTAGCATCAAAGTTAGGAGAAGCAGATGCTCCGACAGATCCTGTGTCAAATAGGGACTGCATATTGGCAATCTGCTAAACAAGACTAGCAAGCTCTGTAGACGCTGAAGTACCAGTCTCATCAGTAACGGCGGCTGTGTGGCCTGTGGGGCTGATCTGACCAGGGGATGCCATGATTGAAGGTTTGGTGAATGATATAGGAAGAGGAAAAGTATCTGGGCAGAGAGAAAGACTTATAGCGGCGGTGCCATGATCGCTGCGATGTTCCAGAAGCGAGTAGATGTCGCTCTCTAATGATTTTTCCCAGCAACTCGTGGTTGCGGACCTCGTTAGCATTGTTGTCCGTACCTTTGCACAATACCGCGGATTCGCATGGGACACAAACGAAGCAAAGCAAACAAGTTCGTGTATCAAGACAAGAACCCTGCTCTTCTACCCTACACGTCGACTGTATCCGTGTATCCTATTGTTCAACCATGACCTACTCCATAGTAAAATGTGCTGATGAATCAGCACAAGTCAGACACCATATCCTTTGAGCGATGGGCTTCCAGAGAACATGAATTGAACCCAGAGTTGCCGAACACCTTTGCTAGATGGGAAGCAAGACTGCAGATACAGCAGGAGCTGACGTCCACAGTTAGTTAAGCCTTGGCTTCCTCGTCCAGCAGCGGGATGGTTCCGCTCCTTCTCTTTGCAAGCCTGCGACGATTCTTCCTGCGTCATACTGCGAGCACAGCCAATGCAGTGCTTTGTGACAAGACTCGATTGTTGACAGGGGAGCTGCCTGCTGACATGATCTGGGCAAGCATCGTGTAGCAGTAGACACGAGGCACCCGAGGCAGGTCCGCTGGCAAGCGGCGGCCGTGAACCTCGAGTTGCTTGGATCAGTTACCTTCTCAACCAGCACCCACCGGCACGATACCGTGACACATGACTTGGAGCGCATCAATCTGTCTGTAGGATGCCATCTGCATAGAGTATTGAAAGCATACACTCCATGTCGAGCCGCGAGCAGGCACATTACTCCGCCCACGTCGATCAGAAGCTTCCGCGGCATCCTTCTGTATTCCGAACCCAGCCGTTCACTGGCAAGTACACGCGAACGGCGGTATAGACCACAGTCTCGAGCAATATCTCCCATCACCATCCGCGGAAACTATACGCTCGGGCGAAGGAAGAAACACACATGTTCTATCGAAAGTGAATCTATTGCTTGAACTCCACTGCGGCCAGATCCTTTGTGACTCCATCATTCACTCCTTGTCGGTCCGTTGCTTTATTAGGTAGGTGGGCAGGTTGCCCAAGTCGCACATCGCTTCGCCAGACGACAGTCCGCTTGTTGCTAGACTCGCACGTTGCAACAGCATCGTCGCTGCTGCATGTCTCCTTCGGCCGTATGGAGATGAAGAGATCATCTTTGGGGCTACGAGTCACACGCCATCTGTGTCGCCAGAGACAGCATATCAGAGCACCGCATAGGTGGAACTGATCAGCGGCAGGCATTCTGCTGTGACATGTATGGACGGAAGATTCCAAAAATATCACCATGGCCAAAGTACGTAGCTTTTAGCACTCCTATGTATCCGTCTAGCTGCGTTGGATTTGCAAAGCCTACTTGGGTGGACATGTACGATCTACAAAGGCTCGAACGCCTGTCGACTCTTCCATGCGAAAGTCTCTTGGCCCAAACTAGTGAGCACATAACAATGAATTTGATTACTTCCATAGCTGGCGCGATTCATGGGGCACATCTTACTGCTATCATTGCGACGCAATTTTGTCCAAGAATAATCCAAACAACAGATACGATGACAGTCGCTTAACCAGAACGTTTGACAGATCTCGGATGATCCAAGCTCGAAGCGTTGATCATTTGCACCAAAAGTTTAACTAATCACTGTAGCCGAAGGCCGAACGACCCTTGGACTCGCGACGTTCCATGATCTTCAAACAACCCCTCTTCCCACACCTTCCAGATGATCAATCTTCCATCGCAAAACTTCCACAAATCGCATTGTCAAGACAGTTGTCACCTCGCTTGGAAGAAGGTGCTTGTCCAAGCCACGAGACATGTCATTCGTCGGAAGGAATCGCGGGGAACCCATGCTAGCTTCCTGCAGATGAAACAAGCCATAGCTACAAAGCTTTTTCGACGAAACCACATCGTCAACTCCTCCTATTAATCTACTCTGTGCTTACTGGCAGGGCTTCGATAGGGCTTTGCTATTATACGGTTCTAGAGATGGTCCTGAAACGCGATGCCCTGTAGGCTGTCGGCTGGAAAGCACGTTTTCGCGTCTTGCATGGTTCGTGTCTTCCGTCAACTCCGTTCATGGGGGAGGTGAGTCTTTTCATATATAACAAAGTCCCAAGTCTCCTGGAAACACTCTCTTCTTGACATCCTGCAATCTTCGATATCTTCTTTCCACTTCTCGAACCAAAGTCAGACTGGTGCTGTCTTTGTATACCATACTCTCATTCAACCTTTGAACACACTATCCTTCATACTCAACACTTCTATTCTCCGTCAACATGAAATTCGTCACCGCTGCTGCCATCATGCTGGGTGTTGCCTCGGCCGCCCCTACTGCAACCATTGAAAAGCGCGCTCAACAGTGCGGTCAGTGGGACAGCAAGGTCACCGGCGCCTACACCCTGTACCAGGATCTCTGGGGCATCTCCGGCTACTCTGGCTCTCAATGCTCCGACATCAACAGCCTCAGCGGCAGCACCCTAAACTGGTGGACCACGTAAGTCTCGTCTCCAATTCTCAAAGACGAGCGTTCGCACACTAACGCAATCATACAGCTGGTCATGGTCTGGCGGCTCCAGCCAAGTAAAGTCCTACGCCAACGTCGTCACAAAGACCAACCCCGTCAAGATCTCCGCCATCAAATCCCTCGCCACATCCTGGAAATGGGTTCAAACCGGCTCCAACGTCGTCGCCGACGTCGCCTACGACATCTTCACGTCATCCACTGCAGGCGGAAAGAACGAATACGAAATCATGGTCTGGCTCGCTGCTCTGGGTGGTGCTGGCCCCATTTCCGCCACCGGCTCTCCCATCGCTACCGTCACTGTTGCTGGCCATAGCTGGAAGCTTTGGTACGGAAACAATGGTGTCAACGAGGTTTACTCGTTCACTCCTAATGGAAGCAATGTTGCTAGCTTCAATGGAGACTTGATGGATTTCTTTGCTTACTTGATCAAGAGTCAGGGATTCAAGGATAGCCAGTACTTGATTTCTGTTGGTGCTGGAACTGAGCCTTTCACTGGTTCTAACGCTAAGCTTACCTCTGCTTACAGCTTGGTTCCTTCTTACAAGTAGGGATCGGGTTGGTAGAGATAGGCTGTTGCGTCGACCGTGGAGAGGGTTATTGGATCATCTATGAGAGCATTTATTCTCGGACGAGCTGTCCTTCAACATATCCAGTGGCATGATACTGCTGTCAAAGATACATATCCTGCTTTTTCGAATATCAAATCCTGCGTCTCTTAGATCCAATACTATGAAGACAGCATATAGCCTTGAAGCAAAACCTCCTCCAAAAACATGATCAATATCGAGATCCGAAAGTACCCAGGCACGGATGATGAATTACTCTCATGCCAGAAAAGATGTGACCGGCGTTATTCTCGGATGTGACACCTTCCAATCAACCTCTTCATCCTATCACAAACTCCTCCATCTGAGCAGCCCTTCACGCCAGCATAAAATGTCGGTAAATCACCCAACCTCATCGTCACAATTTCAATCTCCCTCCCCATCCCCTCCTTCATCTTAATACCCCCTTAACTCTCATCCTCAATCATCTCCCCCTCTGCATCACGAAAAGAATTACAAGATCCGAGAATCTCTCTTCTCCCCCCAAAGCCAGCCCAGCCCAGCCCACCTTCTGGATATAGATTTATACTTTTGCTTCCATCAACACCGTTATGTGTAAAACGTCTCTTTAACGAGTCACACAGTATTGCCGTTGGAAACTCTGATGGGTCTGGCTTTTTGCTTTTTGCCACATGTGGGTGTTTCAATCCCCTGGTATGTCATTTTGCGCGTGGCCTTAACTCATGGGAATGTCGTCTGTTGGTGGAGCTTTGGGTGAGGATCGCAATGGAGGTTTAGGTCGAGGGGGGTGTGAGTCAGAAGTGCTTCGGCTATGAGGCAGGGGGAGATTTGTGAGATTGCGAGGATACGATGTGGAAAGATGGTACGAGGGCTAGTATGGCATATGGCACATGGTACAGAAAGAGGCGTATGGCCAGGATCTGGGCATAAGAGAGACGGCGTATGCCTGGACCTCGAAAGGGAGGTTGCATGACCAGAATTTGCATATCGCCACGAGGACGTACGACCAGAAGTTCAGACTTCGAATGTGTGACAGTCGGACTAATGGACAAAATGAGGAATGATGTGAGACTGAGTTGTGGAGGTGAGAAAGAAGTGCAGTTACTTCGAATGTGGTCTTGAATAGGGTACAAAAGGGTGTATGTACATTTTGTGCTCGACGTAGCAAGCTGTTACGAGGTTCATGGTCGTGGCAAGAGGGGTATCAGAGAAATACGAAAGTATGATCAAAGAAAGGAAGGGAAAAAGATATGCGCAAGTGCCGCTGATCGCTAAGAATGCAGAAAGATGAATCAGGGGATCCGATCAGAATGATTGTGTCTGTAGTCTGACAGATGTTCTGATGTGGACTTCTTTGGGGAAATTGTTTTCCAAATCCCTGAGAGCGAATTGTTCCCACTCGGTGTTGTTTGTGGTCAGGCAGAAAGAGTCGGACTGTGAGGTCGGCTTTCCGATGAGTGTGGCGATACTGGTAGTGTGACTCTTCTTTCTGCCATTGAACATGTTGGACGCCGAGTGGAAGGATGAGGTGCCGTCAAAGACCACGTCCTTGTCGAATTCATCCCAAGACATGCTGGGGGGGATGCAGTCGCCGCCGCCTGGCTGATGAGGCGACGTCTTCGATCTTGTGAAACGAGCCTTTTGTGTCGAGCACCAGGAACAAACGAGAGTCCAGAGTGGTCGGAGTGAGGGTACGCAAGCACACAACTGCAAGATACGTTAGCAAGGGCATGTGGCCTGATCAGACTTCTGAAATACATACGAGACCAACGTAAATCTCGACATCAGCACAGATCCACAAAGGTAGTGCTCCCCATGTGATGTCATTGGTACCGATGAAAGCTCGGTACACATATACTTCTCGGACGATACCAGCAGCTGTAGCGATCGTCCCTAAAGAAAGCAACACAGTGGCTGCCATCCTCTGCTTAAAGACCACATTCAAGCGCGCAACGATTGGCAATGGAAGGACATTGACGATGAAGTCAACTGTTGTAAGCAAGGCTCCAACTGTGGTGATGGAAACGCCTTCGTTCAAACAGTGGGCATCACCTCTCATGTCCAATGTCCAAGCGGCTCGGACAGGCCTGTATATTGTCAGGCATGTGCACACGAGACGATTCTGTCATCACTTACCAGCACTGGAATACCGATACGAAGACGCCGACGAGACACAGAGCGAAATTCAGACCCATCACTCCATAGATGACTCGTCGGATCGGCTTCTCGGCAAGGTCTTTGATAAGCCACAGATAGAACAGCAACAGAGCTGTCCGCACAAAGGTGCTACTCACGACGAACAATATCTTTGTGGCGATATACGCTTTGGCGGAGGTCGTTAGTACGTCTGCAGGAATGCTCCATATATGTCGATCCCATCCATAATGTGCCTAGATATCGCGTTAGTGATCCTATTGGTGCTCATGAGCGACACTAGATACATACCATTGCCACATTCACAGTCGCACCGAATCCTACTGCAAAAATCTAGAATGGATTCCATAAGCCAAAGTTGAACATGTCTCAAACATTGAACATGGTCCACATACGAGCGCAAGTGCGATGAACAGGTCATCCCACCAAAGTCCGCGCTTGGATCCCAGTCGCATCCGACAGTAGAATCGCGCCGCCACGACCACAAATGCAAGACCCATGAGAATGTCATTGCCGTAGATGTAGCCCTTGGCTCGATTTGAGAGACCATCCCGGTCCTGTAAAGGAGCCATCACCAGATCCACCAGACACACGGCCGTAAGTTTCCAGATCCAGCGGTGTGGTGCGTCTGTGCACTGTAGAGGGGGCCGGTTTGGTAGTGGTAGTTTCCCGGGCAGTGTAAAAAGTCGCGTCGCGTGTCGGAAACCTAGAGGAAGCTACTGCACGAGGAATGCAGGCGGGGAGTTTATTATACTTGAGTAACCTCCATGGTTTTTTAAGGTGTATTGGGACCTGGAGCTGTCTCAGTAGTAGATGCGTGGCACCAACGTAGAGTGCGTACCTACAACGTGGATTCGCGCTGCGATGCCTATTTTGACAGCTGCGACATTCAGCTCTGCAGCAATATAACGACTCTTCGGGCCAACATTGTCTCGGTCAGAACGGGTGTTGCGATGAACGGGTGCTCATCAGGACCTCTGGCTTGATGATTTGCTCGGCATCTCGAACAGCCTAACGGTTGTATTGAGCGGGTCACCGTCTTTTGCGAGTCCGGTGATAGAACGCCCAGGGCACGATCGAACGGCCACGAGGCTTTGCAGATGAAATATTCGAGGCGAGCAATTAGACTGCTCTCACCAAAAGCCAGTCGAGTTGTGGTGGGAAGAACCCTCTGTCATGTCTGTCGATTACGACAACGGGCGCGGCAGCTCAGTCGGAAAAGTCCTTACCCTGTGGGTCTTGCTTTATCAATGTCTCGCAGAGGACGTCCTGCCGTCATCTCAAACAATAGTCACCTCGCGTACAGGCCTCAGGTCTCAACATGGCTTGATGAGGTGAACACACTTTTCGTGTATTCTTACGGACTCGCAAGTGGTTTGGCCAAGTATACGAACCATGGCGGCGTCGACGTGGTAAGACTTACATACTGGGTCGGCAAAGAATCCTTCTACCAGCGGCGGAGGAAAATCGACCACAAGGCCGATAAAAATGTCTCGGGTCTCGAAGGGCAGGTCTTGTTGAGCACATAGAATGAGATGTTCAGTGCCAAGCGCCTTCCAGATCCGACTTTCCGAGTGCGGTAGGAGCCGATCCGGACAACCCGTGCACGCCCAGACTATACGTCCGTATCGACAACGTCTTCTTATGTCAATCAAAGCATGTTCTTGATGATCACTCATCGCATCTGTATCGACAACGAAGAACGCCGCTGGAGTCATCACTTTGCTTTACTCGAGAACGGCAGGTGCGAGGCACTTGTGAGACTTGTGCATGATGAATCCTGCCAGACTGGAAAACGGGTGTTGCGTCTCGGTCGGCACTGTGATTTCATTGTCAACGGCCACACGCGATGACGGTTCCTGCTTCTTTCCCACGAGGAAGACCCAGAACACGATCGCTGGCAAGCGGTTGCGTCTCCCTTTGTAAGCCGGCCTCCCGCCCAAAGGGGCGCTTCTACACGACGGTGGTGGCTTTTAGGTCGAAGTTTCTGAGGCAAACGTTGGACTCCATGTATCCGTTGCAATATTGTGAATCACTCTGCGACAATGGACTGTGGTAAGTCTTTTATGGAGCGTCGCTTGCTGTTAGCTGCTGCGAGCCTCTTCTTCTCGCTTTTCACGCGCGTCCGTGAATGGTCTTCTTTTCACTCCAACATATTTGCAGCCTGAGGAGGAAGTCAGGCGCCAACCACTCGGATAGTCACTAACCTGTTTACGCCCGGTGCACGGTTCCCATGACCCTGCATTCAACTGATCGCAAGCCTCTCGCAACCGGCCGCTCCCAGGCTCAAGGTAAACAAGGCTTCGGGAACGCGCGACCGCCCTAGAACTATACCAACTCCCTAGCGAAGGCCGGTGTTGTGTACTGACCCATGCCTGGATAGAATTGTCTCCACATCATCCCTCTCGAGTCATTGGGCCTCGGTCGCATGCGATTTTGGTAGGTCAAAGGACGCGCGACGCGACTAAGATTTTTTCCATGTCTGATGGACTAGCAGGCCGCAGTGCTATGACGTGACTCCAAACCGTCCGGATACTCGACCATCACTCTCCATGTGGATCGAAAAGTCTCGCGCATTTCCTGGCACTGGTCTTGTTATCTTATCATGATACGAATGCTCGAAAAACCTTCGGACGCTTGGTCATGCGGTATGATCGCTGGAAATTACTCGGAGCATCGCAAAATGTGGTGATGAGCCGTCAAGTCCATTGGTCAGGAGTGTCGCAACTACGTACGAGGAGCGCCGCTAAGCCGCATTCGCAGTCCAACCGTCTGCAACCTCACCTTGAAACTTCACGCCTTTCATGCATGCAAAGGAGCTACTCATGCATGTCACGCCCTGGCCAAGTGCTATTCGTACACCATCCCAAACAATCACTCGGTATACCATCGCCCCTGCGCCATCGCGCAAACACTGCCCTATGCGAGACAGATCTAGGTTGCCGCATCCTCCGGCTCTATCACGCCCTCGATGCTGCATTGACGGTACGCTATCTTGTTCTTTCGGCTTCTTCGCCATGAGCCTAGTAGACGATCTTGAGGGTGAGTGGCAGTATCGTTGATATATAATGAGCTGGTCCGGAGGTTGGTGCTCAGGAGAGAACTCAGAGATCATCCATTTTTGAGTTTGAGCACATTCGTTCCTTCTGCAAAAATGCCTATCCTTGTTTCCTCTCTCTTGGGCACCGCTGTGGGTTCTGCAGTAGTCTACTTCACATCACCCACACTTGCTGGTGTTCTTGCCGGATCGGCACTTAACTGGATCACGATTCACTCCTTGGCAATTGACGCTCTCTTCGCTATTTTGATCTGCTTCTTTATCCTCTGCTATCTGGAGACAAAGTGGATCGCTGTCAACCAATCTTTCCCATACACATTCCACCTCAAGAACAATCTCGGAAAATCTTCTTTCGACTTCCAGTTGGTTGTGTTCGAGCTCTGGCACACCAACAAGCTGAACAGATATGGCCACATGGTCTGCTTGTTCTGTGAACAATTTCTCTGGCTGTACATTATCAGGATCACTTTCGGTATCTCCGGTCTAGCATTGACCAATGTCGCTCTGGGTATGCAAGCATTCTCTTTCGGAGATCTCAGACTCGGCTTTGGATCCGCTGCTTTCAATGCTGCTTACTCATTGCTCGGCATGTGGGCCTTTGATGGTTTCGCGCCAGTAGCGGCGATCGACATCTGTAAGATTGCCCTTTTCTGGGTTGTTGTTGTGCGCACTGCCGTACATGCCGCCGAGCCTCTTCCCCCAGTCTACGACAGTGAGACAGACTCCTTCGGTGAGACATGGGGTGATGATGGGTATCACTTAATCTTCAGGAAGCCTTTCTCAGCTCTGTGGCTGTTCATTCTTGGCATCGTCTCTGAGCTTGCTTCTGGCGTGCCTGGACGTCTGTTCGGCACTGCACTCTACAAGGCCCTGTACCGTGCTGGCGGCTTTCGCAGCAGCACACTCAAGGGCGTAGACACCGCCAGAGAGGAGGCCTTGTCGACATTGAAGAATGGCTGGGCCTCGAATGAGATGCTCGCGCCGTACTTCCTCAAGTCCTCGTCTGTCGTCATCACAGAGAAGCTCCCTCTGGAGTGCTGATCGCACGGTATTTGACTCTAGTCGACTTGGTCCCTTCCTTTCTTCCTTTTTCCTTTCTTTCTTTCTTCCTTTCGTTACATCTATTATTTCTCGGAAAACAGCGTGGTGTTTGGCTTTAGATGGTTATTAGATTCTGCTTGATGTGGCGTTCTTTTCTTTTGGCTCACTTTTTTCTCCTTTTTTCTTCCTTTGCTTCGAATACCCAGATGCGATCATTTCATAGAAGAGTTTGGTGATTATAGTTTTTTCAGTCCACAATCCAGCAATGCTTTCGCTTTCTCCTCATTACCCAATGTTTGTCAAGATCTTGGTTTGACAGAACCATAAAGGAGCATGTTGTCGTCGGTAATGGACAACCACGGTCCGTCCCGCACGCCTTCCGTTCCACATACATTTCTTCAGCTGGCGTCTGAAAGCCATCGCTGATTGTGACCACATTTGACAGGCTGACGACCCCTGGAAAGTCGACCTGTAGCTCGAGCTGAGATTGCAAGGGCCATGAGTTCGCCCGGAGCTTTGTCGCGGACCGCACGACCGGGATCTACAGGTTAGAGTAAGCGACAAACTTGACTGATCTTTTCGGCCGAGTAGTCGCTGTATCAACCCCGGTACACAACTTGGTTTGAAAGGTCCAATTCCTGATACTATGTCATGAAGAATGTATCTTTGGCACATCACGAGTCGTTTGCGAATGACCGCACCTTACCGCCGCTGCACAAGATGAGAGTCATAAGTCAAGCGACTTACACTTCCTTTCTCTTAGCTACACGAATCGGCAAGACATCCTTACACCCAATCCCGCTTCGATTCGGCAACGGGTTGGACGCAACCAATAGGCCGTTTTAGCACCTCCTGTTCAACACCTTGACAGGAGCGTTTCTCGAGCTCTAAGTGGCTAGTCGATCAAGTGGCGAGGGTTGAGGTGTTCAAGGCGTACACCATGGTGTTAGAGCCGTACAGGAGCTCAATTCGGCTAGTCTGAGGCATAGTTCAGCTAGCTCGGCGGCTAGCTAAGCTCCGAGGTTGCAGAGGCCTCTAAGCTCTGAGTTCGTAGCGTAGCTATCTGTATACACCTCGTTGTTAGCATGAATACTTAGGGCTCTTATCTACCGGCAAGCGAGTGGAGCAATAGTTAGTCCAGTCAGCAGTCGTTACCGTCGATAGATGCCCTCGGCCTTGCTTCGCTAACTCAATCTAGCGCCCCCTAGAGCGCTTAGAGCGCTTAGAGCCAGCAGAGCCAGCAGAGCGCTTAAAGTTCTTAAAGGTCTCGCGGAACTAGTCGTATAAGAGGTGGTAGAGGCAGCAGAGGTCCGCGTAGCGTAGCTGACTATAATTAATCCGGCCGCCACTAGACTAAGCAGCGCAACAAGGATCTTCTCGACATCCTTTAGATCTATACGCCGGCGTATAACCGCATCCCGAACTCGAACTAGTTTCGTCGTATCTAGAAGCACTAGAAGCAGAAGACTGGCTATAACTACGCGTCGATAAAGAGGAGGATCTAGAGCATAGTTGACGAGCGCCGGCGCGCATAGCGGCTAAGGACGGAGACCTCTAGAACTAAGAATGAGACTAACTATACAGTTAGCATAGATCGGTTTATAAGAGAGGTGTAGGATCGTGCTGCTGAAGAGAACTTAGCAGCAGCGCTTAGCGTAGAGGCTTAGCGACGACAGAGCCGTCGAACTAAGCGTGATCGAGAGCGTATAACTGCTCGAGGCGCTTAGTAGCGCTCACTTAATGACGAGAGCGACGAGGACGCTACTTCAGCTGCTGATGTTAACGACTTCGATACGCAGAGCGTTAACTTAGAGCCAGTAATTAATGTTAATGTCGAAGTAAGTGACAGCGCTGCGCGTAGAGGCCGAGGTATAGCAAGTTTAGTTAGTTCGCTAACGCAGCGTCGTCGCCGAGGTGGCAGCTATAGCTTAAGTAATAGCTTAGTAACGATACCTTCGTAGGAAGAGCTATTAGTTAACCTTATAGCTATCGCTAATCGCGCCTTTCTAGCAGCTGCAGCGCTAACTTAAATAGCTCCTATAGCAGAGATTGCAGAGCTTAGAACTAAGGTTACTTAGCTTAAGGCATCGATACAACGACAAGAGGCTATGCTCGCTTAGCTACTGCGCTAGTAACAGCCAGTACTAGCGCAAGTTAAGCCGCTCTATTATACGCCTTATTAGCTGAACTAGTTCGTACCGAACGCTTAGAACTGGTAAAATTCATAGCTATCTATAGCTCTATTAAAAGGTATTGCTTAGGAGATGGCGGAGAGCATAAAAAGCGAATCGACGACTGACTCTAGCTACTAGTATAGGTATATAAGTTCGTTATTAGTATAGNAACACGGTAGAAGCTAGCTACCGCTTNATTTCTAAGGTTAAGGCCTTTAGTAAATGCTGTATATGTCTATAAGGACTNAGTTCGACTAAAGGCATGCTTAACTGCTATTCGGACCTTTAATAGACGCCTNTTAAAGGCTCTCTGTTTAGCGGTAAGGTATCGGAAGCTATACTAATGCTTATACGGCGCTATAACTCTAGGGTNGTTGCTATACGNAAGGTCTCTATATANATAATAGCGCTCGCCCTTAAGTAGCTTATTAAGCTTCGAAGGCACTATTAAGCTCTGCTATATAGACTAGTCGTTGTCGCGGCTATAATAAGGACCTATAAGCGAACTAATAAGGCCATCTAGTGTAACAATTGCCTAATACTTAAAGCTATAGCTATAGTAATGGCTAGAGAAGTAGTCTCGCTAACGGCGCTAAGGTCGATTAAAGCCTCTAAAAGTACCGTCNACAAAACCCTATATACTAACTCTACCTCCTCGCCGGCGTATACACTTAGCGTACTCTTAAATTCGCTTAAGACGTAGCCGAGGATGCCACTTAAGCAGCTGTCGGTGCTCTCTATTAAGGAATTCAATAGTATCGCTAAATACCGTGCTTAGATAGCTACGGCAGCGACTAAAGTGGTCGTAGAGCACCGTCTAGTCGTTCGGAAAGTGGAGGCGAGTGTAGGTAACTGCTATAGCGAAGTATAGCGACGGTGGATTCAGTCGGTTGTTAAACTCGAGAGTATCAAGCTTTAGGAGCTGCGTCAACTTAACTACTTCATCCCTGCTAAAGCGACAGAAGAACTTAAATTTATCGGTAGGCCAGCTATTAAGCTGCCAGTCGAAGTAGTTATATAGTAGAGGGGCTCGGTAGATGGTACGCCGAGAACGACGGCGCTAGCAGAGAATAACAGCGACTATTAGTATAAAGAGGAAGCGACGACGGAGCTCATCTATAGCTGCTGTATACTAGAGGTTAGCAGTAGTAGTGGCAGCAGTGATGATAACGACGACGAGATGGAGGGGTTGTATACGCTAGTACTACTAGCTGCTGGCGCTAGCAGAGCTGATACTATAGCTCTAAGGCCTCGGAAGTGGCGTATACTTGCTTGCTTATTCAAGCTGTATGGTATTGAACAGGAGGTGCTAAAACGGCCTAATCCACCAGTTTCAGCCTAACCTGTCAGCTTTGGCGCTCAGCTTAGATGCTTCGACCACATGACTAACACCTGCAACATCATCGGCTACTCACAGAGACCCCACACACAGCGTGGTCAGTGATCTGCTATGAGTCGCTGAAAATCTCAATGAGCCAAAATCATCCTCTACGTGACCGGAATTCGTCGTTGCTAGGACGACCCTGCTCTGACGCTCGTACCAGATATGGACTCGCTTGACAGCGAGCTATCGTGCTCACAGCTCCTTGCACCACACATCGACTCGCTACCAACGGAACATGGAAGATGGTCTATGTCATTGTCTCGCGACGCAGCCGCTGGAAAACTTGGTACATCCAGCGAAGCGAAGTCAGAGAATGAATTCATGAGTTGACAGGCTCAAGATGATCGATTTTCCCGCCTTGACCAACACAAAAGCCTTCTAAGTTCTGCTCTTAGATCGTCCACAATCTGTTTCTGACTGTCCTTGCCCTCCACTCACTCTCGCAACTCTGAAATCGATTTTCAAGATAGCGCTCTCGTACCCTGCTGCGGCCTTCGACCCTTGTCCAACTTTCTGCGTCACAACTGCTCTTGCAGATCTCGCAAGTCTTCTCTGGCCTTGAGTGCTGATGTAAGCTTGTACGCGCTCGAGAGTTGGTGGGAGCCACTCTGAGCCATCGAACATCCTGATCATGTTCTTGTGTGTTCGTGGCTTGACTCTGCGTTGGCTCAAGTCACATACAGATGTTTTTGTTGTTGTGGTGGGAGAAGTCGGAGTTGAAAAGAAGACGCTACTCGGAGGCGTTGTATCGAGCGAGGAGAACTCCGTGAATGTTGACGTGGAGCAGATGGATATTGCGTCTGGGCTAGCAAGCTGTTCGGAGGCAGGTTTATCATCGTACTCGGTGAGTTCTGTCAAGGAAGATATTGTTGAGCACCCGAATGGACTTGATGACCTGAGAGACTTTGACGCTTCTATGAAGTCAGTCAATCTCGACGACGAGCCTGGGGTTGGTGAGCTGGGCAGATGATGCGTTCTTCCCTCGTCCGTGAACTCTGTCAAAGTCGAGACAGAACTACCCGAAGAATATGGGTAGGAAGACTGCTCTCGACTGGCATTGGGAGCAATCGCTAGATACGCCGTGAGTCCAGGCTCGATATGCTGGCCCAATAACTCCTGTGAAATCTCAGACAGCTCAGTAAATTCTGTCGACCTCGAAGAAGTCGATCTCGGCGGCGATGGCACATCGGTCAAAGCTGGTATGCAAGTGCTGTGAACCTTCTCATTCACAAGAGACGGCATTCTTCGCTCTATATCATCGATAAACATCTCTGCTTCTCGTCAGCACAGTATCCTCACGACCATCCAGCGTCCACGAGTTTCATTGACGCTTTAGCTGAGGTGAAATCGAGATACTCACGCCAGAACATCCCACAAATCGAGCAATTCGGCATACCGCACGGCTGCTTCTTCCTTCCCGTCCCCACACGCTTGAAAGAGATTACCATATATTCATTGCGATGGGAAAGCACTTTTCTCGCCCTCAATTTGCACTCTGCGACGACACCATTGTCTACTGGCTGACGTTCGTCAAGTGTTCGGAGTAGGCTACGAACATTCATTTTCTTTTTCACAATCTCATTGTTAGGAGCTGAGGTGACAGCCCTCCGACTAAAATTTCGAGAATCATGTGTGATGTTGTAAATATCCGAATGCAGTGACCGGATTCGTGGTGATGGTTTGGGCATTGGCGGAAGTTAAGGAATGTTCGCTTCCGGAAACTTTGGGCTGACAAAGAAAAAGTTATCGACGAGCGATCAGTTGGCTTTGCGATGCTTTAGATGTGATGAAGAGGCTTGTGGGAAACTGTCGCTGTATATGATGTCTTTGTTATGATTGTCAAGCACCACGGAGGTTGACCTCTTTGTTCTGTATAATGTACATCCCATGAACAGCCGCGACTAGCAAACGGCTTATCAAAAGAAAGAGTGATCTCCTGAATGCACCAATGAATTTATCCTTCTTCAAGACATCGACGGAGAATTGAGATTCTATGCTCTCTCCATGGACAAATCATTCAATCAAAACAACACCATGCCTTTTCACAACTAAACAAATCATGAAGACTCGATGTTAGAGTCACAAAACGCAAGTGCTAGATCGCATGAAGTCATATGCAAGCAAGCAAGTTACGAACGCCGCAAAATCACTACATAATCCGCCAGCCTATCACTCAGTGACATACTAAACAAATCTTGAACATCCTCTTATTGGATCAGCTCGTCAGCTCCCTCATCGTGCGGAACGACTTATACTACTCTAAAGCTATCTGGCCGCCCGCGTCGTGGACCGGGTAAGAGCACCGAGAGCAACGTACGACGTCCATGACCGGTCACGTCTATTGAGACTCTCCATCAACATGGTGAGAGGGGTATATGAGATTATGTGAAGGCATGGAGGAAGGAGCAAGGGGTAACAGGGAGAGTGGAAGCTTTTGTATGGAGTGTGTTTGTTGGTGACCTGATAGTTGATCTGACTAAAAGCTGCCTGGAAAAGCAATGGAACTCCTGGAAGCCTTCAATAGTTCTCCCTATTGTATGCGTCGCTATACTGTCTGCCATGAACGCCGTTGCTACAAGTCAATCAGGCAATCACATTCAATATTCAGGGGGAAAGACTTACCACGACTGAATGCAAAGAAAAGAAAGGGAAGTTGGTACATCATCGTGTGTCGAAGATCTGGTGATCGTGTTGTAGCGGACCTTCTACTCTGGCCGCGATACATCCAAGAAAGTGGCTTCCGTGTTCGAATATTTCACATAGCAGGATGAACAGGAGCCATCATGTAGACCCCCAAAGCCTTCCAGAAGATGGGAGGAGGAGGAGGGTGAGGATCAGGAGTAGGGGGATGAGGAACAGGCTCAGGCTTAGGAACGAAGACACCAGTAACAGGCTCGGAGACAGGAAGCTCAGGGGTAGGAACAGGCTTGGGGATGAGGGCGAGACTCCAGGCGATGGGAGGTGCGAGAAAGTAGAAGGCGGGAGCGGTGAAGGGGTGGAAGCCGGCATGGTGATTGGTGACCGTGTTGTTGATGGTGTTGTGGGCGACAGCAAAGATAGATGGCATGGTCTACTTGTTGGTGATACCGCCAGTAGTGTTGTGGTCTTCGTTATTGTTGTTCTTGTTATCGCTGGTGACAGTCTTGGTCTGGGGATCTGACTCAACGACAGTGATCATGGTCGAGAACATGGCTAGTGGCAGTGAGCGCATGTTTAGATTCACAAGACGCACGAACGATACCTGCGTTGATCTTGGATCGAATTACGCGTAGGACAGATATGTGGAAGGGGACTCGCAGCATATACGACTATACGCGAGTGGATAATGTGTTGATCTTGACGATATCTTGATAGAAGTGGAAGTCTTGACCAGATCGCGAAGGTGATGTGTTGATCAGTGATAGACGTGATCTGCTGCGCACAGAGATCAAGGTGGATTCACTGTTGTTGTGAAGGCTGGAGTCTAGGACTAGTCCCGTTTAGGGAAGTAAAGCACGAGGTCACTGGTCATGATACATCAACTCGCCGGTCTCGAGGCACGATACAATGCTTCCATCTCACGAGCAGCATTTAGCTAGATGGACCTTCCAAAAACTTCGAGACCTGCTTCCCGGAGAGACTTGGTAGTATGCTCTTTGGCAACATTTTACTACATAGCATATCACTAGATTCAGATATCTGTCTTGATAGATAGTCAAGCAAGAGTTGGACGATATAACCAAAAGTATGTTGAAGGCTGATCTGATATCAACACTGCTGAGTCCATCATGAGTCTTACATAGAGGTTGGAGATGGAATTCATTATTCGTAACTACGTTTGAAATGTGGACTGATTCGACGCCACATGAGATATAGAAGTTTCGCACTTGAACTGATCAACAGTGAAGAGCGCGACACCCCTCAATGATACGTTACAGTGAGAGCTTGTGCTCACTAACTCGATGCTTACGACATCCGGGTGACCTTCTTGGTCTTAGCATCTGCCATAGCTCTGGCAGTCTTGTAGCACTTGCCGTACTGATAGTATCTGAGGACTTTAGGCTTGATCTCATCATGATCTTCTGCTCTCAACATACCACGACTATCCTTTGAGTTGATTAGTCTCCGGGCTTCACGCCCGAATTTATTTCTTGTATAGCCGTCAGGCCAGATCAAAGCGTCTTCAGCGGCTTGTTTCTGCGCCTTCTGAAGCCTTAGAGCAGCTCTTTTCTGTCTTCTAAAAACGTTGCGTTGTCTTCGACTGAAATACTCAGGGGTAGGGGGCTCGCGGATATCGTCATCGTCGACATTGACGAGAGGTGTCGATGAGGTGGCTGGAAGTTCAAGGGTGAAAGATCCGTGGGTTGCGGTTTGAAATACTGGAGTGGAAGGAGCTACGGGTGTAGATGAGGTTCTTGGGGTGGAAGGAGCTAAGGGTGTAGATGAGGTTCTTGGGGTGGAAGGAACTTTCGGCGTACCTGCGCCGCTTGGAGCTTTAGTGCTGTCGTTGTTCATCTTGCGTCGCCAGGACTTTTCTTCTCTACTGACTCAGACCAGCGTTGAAATGGAAATTCGAACACTTATAAATGTCCTGTCATGCTCCACTGGAACAAGGGGCGGCCTTTTGCGAGATCGAAGCGACAATGCAATGCAGAATTCGGTCAAAATCAAGCCCGAGAAAGCAACAAAGAGAACAAAGAACTACTCTGGGCTTGCTTTGTCAACGCTCTGCGATGTCTTTGTGAAGCAACCAGATTCCAGCAGAGAATGACCAGCTATTTGTCCTTGAATGCTCAGACGATGATTCGACGGGCGCTGCTCCAATCGAGGCTCAATCAATCAACGCTTCTGCGAACGGCGACAAGTCTTTGTTTGTCGGAAACCAGCTACAGCGGAAACCTGCGAAGGTCAGTGACTTGGATTTGCTCGTACACCTGGAAGTTATTGTCTGAGTGACTGTAGCGACCTCTATCACTATACTATGAGTGGGTAACATCCTTTCAGAATTTGCGTTACTCGAATCCTACCTGCCCATACCTCAGAACTGCGAAGTATTCGGTTTTCTCAAGCTCGCATTCATCGTCCTGAAATAGTCTAATGATGAAGCCGAGAAAGCTCTCATGATGTACTGACGATGACCGTTCTCAAGGCGCGATACTCGATTCGAACATGCTTTGTCCTTTGGAAAGAAGATTGGATGCTATCAACCTACAACGATACCCCGAGTTCTTTCATTCAAATGACTAACCTTCTCCGGTCATCATGTTTGGAAGCGACAAGGACAAAGGATTTCACTTTCTTGTTTAAATTGAGTCTCATATCCCCAAACTTGCTGTATATCACAGTCCATATACTTTCGAGAAACAGGAGAGTTCAATCACTTCTTACACCCAAGGGAAGTCCTCAAGATGAACAAGAACAACATACGCAACATCCCAGCCGAACAGCTTTTTATCAATGCGGGCGCATCTCCAAGAACCCTTGCAAATATGGATAGGCCCACGTTCGATAGGGTCTACTTGAAATGGCAACGTACTGGGGTCGTGCCTGAGGAAGCACTTACTCAAGAGCCCGGCAATACACAGCAACCGCAAGATGTTCCTGAGGATTCTAAGCCGCAACCTGGTGACCAAGATCCACCACAATCTCCGCCTGATCCGCGTCAAAGGAAGCCTGCTAATCAGAAGAAACCTGATAGGGCTCGCAATACTATCAAGGCGGATAGAACGGTCAGAATGAACAACATCATCGAGCAAAGCGTTGACGAGAAGCCGTATCCACTCGCCGAGGTAGAATACCGTATAAATGACTTCAGAGGTGGGCATCGAGAACGTTTTCTCAGGGCCAGTCAATCACTTCAAGACTTTGTACTTGACCTTGACGGTTGGACCGTACAACGTGATATGCTGGTTTCAATAGATAACATACGGAGAAGCGAAATGGGCGATGTGACGGGTCTCTCATTTCGTCAACAGAACATCTTCTTGAACTTGCCGACTCTTGGACAGATACGAGCAGTTGCTCAGATGGACCCAGATGCACGTATCGGAGTTCTGAATCACGAGATAGACTTGGCTGAACAGCGGAGACGAGCTGCACGGGAAGAAGCCGAGGAGCGAAGACTTGAGCAAGGGCGAGAACGTGACGAGCGTCCGCGTGCATTCGAGGGACAACAACAACAGCAGCAAGCTCAGTATCAATATCAAGCTCAGTATCAACAGCAGGCTCAGGATGCAGAGTACCTTGGGCCAAGACCTCAGGATCAGTTCCAATTGCTACAACTATTTAGGCACCTGGGTCGCCAAATGCTCAGCCAGGATCAGATTCTAGAATACCAACGAGAGACTCGTATCACACAATCGATGCCTGACCTTGAGCAGCGCATGCGTGGTCTATCTCATGGATGGGTCGGAACGGTCACCTTACTTGGACGCCAAAGTCAGGAGGCGTTTTTTAGGGACAATCCGCACTACTACCAAAGAATCATTGAGACCGCACAACATCAATTGGCCGAGAATAGGCGTAACATGGCTCATCTAAGCCCTGTTTTACAACAAGTCGTCAGTGCTTTGGTCATTGATCTGCAGACTCAGCTGCTTTCGTATGATCATGCTGAGCAACGTCGTCGACTCCGTAGGATAGGCCAAGAACTTACCATAGATGCTCACATGGCTATCTTGGGACGACAGGTCAATAGGCAACCACAAGATCGACAGCGGATTCCGCCACCCCGACCTCCGCAACAGTCTCAACCTCTGCAACAGCTTCAACCTCCGCGACAGCAACATCAACAGCCCCCACAACAGCAGCAGATGGGGCTCCAGGAACAGCTTCAGCAAATCAGCCGGGTGCTAAGAGATATGGCAGTGTCACACTTTGGCGCAGAGCTCCCAACCCCAACAGAAGAAGAAGGTTTAGAGATCCAACTGCAAGCTCGTCTTGCGGTTTCGATACCCAATCTCGAGCAACGAACCATGAATCTAGAGGAGGACTGGCGGCTTACGCTCATATTGATCGATCCCGTGGAGCAAGAGAGGTTCTTCGCACTCTGTCATCAAGATCAGGAGAACATGATCCGTGAGGCACAACAGAATATGATCGAACTTGTTACGCGCATGGCTCATCTGCCCCCACATTATCAACGTCTCCTCCGGGGCGAGCGTATGACTCGACAGATTCATATACTGGGACTTAGCCCTGATGAACAACTTCTTTGGTTGGAAATCCGAGAAATGGGTTTATTGGTGGTATTCTTGACGGATGCGATGGAACAGCGGAAGAATAATGGCCAATCTCAAGCACCTCAGCAGGCACCTCAAGCACCTCAGCAGGAACCTCAAGTACCTCAGCAGGCACCTCAGCCTCCACAGCAAGGACCTCAGCCCCCTGCACAGCATCTCCAGCAGGAACAACCCCATCCAGATGTCATGGAGATCGACATAGACGACATCCCCATCATTGAGCTGCGAGCCATGAGAGAGGGAGGTTGGGGACCCAATGAATACAATCAATGGGTCGCGGAAGGTGCGCAGGCTCGATGGCACGCCGAATTTGATAGGAGGAACTTGCCGAGAAAGTGATCCATGTTTTCTGCATGTGGGCGTCCTTCCAGATCGCTGGTTGACAGTCTCCATTTTGTTTCGGCGCTATTTTTACTGTAAGCGTTTTGATTTAATGTCTTGACCTTGGGTTCTGTTTGTTTCGTCTTGTCACATTGTCTGGTCTTTCGCGTCTCAAGTTAAAAATCATAATACACTGATTCTCCTGATCCCATGACTCGTCTATCTCATTATTCTTGCTATCGAAATTATCTAGTGATAAATCGTATCGTGTCAAGAGCTTTCTTACCCACGCATCGGGTCACGATAAGCTAATGAAGGTCAATCGATCCGGGCGAGCAACGGTAAACGGCAGATATACGAACGAGTCACGACCCGAGAAGCTGGAATTTGAACAAATTATTGTACACCTGCTTTTATATCCCTATACTGGGCTGTTCCTAGCATACATGTGTTGACAAGATCGAACAAGAGAGGTTGCTGCTATCGAGACAGCTCCTGCGAACTTCCAGATTAGAAGGCACTAGCAGACTGTGCAATGATTGCTATCATCGCTACTAGCTAGAGCGATGACTTGATCAAGGGTACAAAGCAATTGTGTACTTCTTCCACACTGTTCGAGCTCTCCTTGTTTTCCCTCAACTTTCACAGCTTTCACAGCATCAGACAATGCCATTTAGTGGCAAGGATGGGGGAAAGAGGGCAGTGAAGATAGGGTAAACTTTACCGGAAATTTTGCAGTGGAGGGGATTGTAGTATGGAGAGGTTTGTCAACAAGGGAAGGGATGTTTTTTAGATGTTACAGAAAGAGATGTCACAGTGACAAAAACAAGAAAAGGTAAGGTGGAAGATGATTCTCCTGAGAGGGTGTGCTGGATTATACTGGTTTTATCTTTTTTGGCAAGGAAATGGAAGGCTTTTGTGGATGTTGCTTTACAAGTTTTTTTTCTATTTCGTTTGGGCATGACTTTTTTAGGCTTGTTGTGTTCTCGCTTCCCTGATGGCGTTATGTTTACTTAAAGGGGGGCCGTTTTTCTCGCTTTTCTTTTGACCCTTTTTCACCCTGTTCTATCAAGTTGTCTTCTTTGCTTACTCACAATAAACTCGCAAATGATGTTCCATTTTTTTTTTCCCTTTTAAACTTCTTCTCGTGTAAAATTTGTGTAGAGTGATTGTGATCTAGTCCCATGTTCGTGTTGCACTGTTGCTGCCCCGTGACTGGTGACTTGTGAAAAGTGATCTTTGATCAAAGTATATTCTCTTTCTTGCCCTAGGCTGAAGCTCTTCAAGCTCTGGTCTGACTCAACAGTAGTGTACACTGACAAAAGTTTCTGATTGGTGCGTGGGATAGCATCACGCAATACCACTATCCTTCTTGACGCTTTCCCATGTGGCACCTTCTTTTTCTATCTTGCTCACCACATCCACCGCGATCCTCAAATTCTGAGCCCCAGCCAATGCTCTGACTATTACTGTTTCGTTTCTCTCAGACACCAATCTGCCCATTGCACTTGCCATGAAGGCTGAAAAGTGATCAAGCGGCCAGGAAGGAGAAAGCAATGGTAGCACTTCAGCGACATCAAACCAGCTTCCAAAGCGCTCGAGTAACTCAGAGACTCTTTCTAGCCGCTGGTGCTCATCCTCGAGATCGAGGTAGCAGTGTAGAAGATGTATGAAGAGGACTTGTTGTTCTTCCTTGGATGGCAATGGAATAGACGTCGAAGAAGTGGCGGGATGGAATATACTGCTTCCACCGAGAAGGCAATATCGTACAGCAGTGTCAAAATCAGCTAGACCGTGTACGAGAAGTTTGAGGGCTTTTTGATGTTCGTGTCTCCGTGCGTCGAGAACGATCAATTCAGGCACGAGGACTTCTGAATACGACTCCAATCTGCTGCTCAGTGCCTCAACGTCGTAGACAGACGAACCACCGATGAGTTGTAGAAGTCGCAATCGGTTCTGCCACCAAGTGTCTGGAAGACTGTTGTCGAGAATAAATTGACTGTATGTAGGCTTTGGAGGCAGCAAAGCGCGGTAAGTGTGATATGACGTGAGTAAAATATCCCGTGCCGAGGTGGCAGGGTCAGCAATGGCTTCGGTGACGGTATCGAGATAGAAGTAGATGAGATCGTTCGCGTATTGGTTTTGGTTCTTTCCAAAGACCAGGTGCTCCAGGTAGTCTTTGACAGCCGCTGGTGCGCGCTCCCTGAGCAGGTCAACAGCTTCAGCAGGTGTGAACTTGACTCTAGCAGTCTCATCTGCAAAGATTTGCACACCCAGCGAAGGGTTACGATTGGCGAGCCAAGTACCGTAATCCTTGACAAGCTCGACGTCCTTGATTCTTGTAACATATTTGCGCACATCCAATTCACCGTCGATCAGCTCACCACCAATGTCTTCGGACGACTCAAGGATACGACGCCAGGTGGACAAGACTTGCCCCACCATTCGGCGACTTTGATACAGTCGACTTAGCACGTAGAGGCGCTTATGTTGTTCAAGAAGCTCAACTGCACGATCAAAGCATTCGACACCCTGATCGACTACATCGTTGAGCTCAGCTCTCAACGATCCGGGCGCTGCCGGTCCCGGAAATGTGTTACTATCGAGCATCAATAACAGAGACAGCAATGCCCCATCGACTGTATGGAAGACCTGTTTCTCGTCCGCGATACTGCCAAAGCCTTTCTTCCTTCGCCATGACTGAAGGTAGTGCTTCAAAACTTGCAGCAAATTATCTCCATAAGGACCTTGAGGATCTTGGTTGATCGAGTCGGCATGATATTGTGCTTTAAACTGATCCACGGCTTCTTTGAGTCCACCAGGTATCCAGAGACCTTGTGAACCTTCAACAACCTCTTCCGAGAGCACAGGTATGATTGACAAGACAATGCGAGGATCAATTTCTCCCTCGACAAGAGCATCGTGTGTAGAACGCTTGTCCTGCTCAGACGCAACGACACCTTGGTTGGTTCTGATGATGAGATCGATCAACAATAGTAAGGAGGCTTGTTGGCGGACGTAGTTGAAGCCGAGAAATTCGAACTCGTTCGCGGCTTCCCGACCACGAATAGTGTTGAGGACAGCCTGGACCTGACTCCGATTCACGCTGAACACATCGGTCGACGTTTCAACAGCAGCACGTAACCTTGTTTCGAGCTGCACGACCAGAGGATTCCGCGCTAACCACCAGATCGAATCAGCCGCGAATAGCAGAACCTTGCTCTGAACATTCGAGAAGCGGTCCATCAACTTGTCTTCGTCATTGTTGCGCTTGACATCAGACTCGGTCTCTTCAGGGGTCGGTACGTGAAGATACAGACGTCTTAGACTCAGGGCTTTGCCGACTGAGGGTAGACTAAGATTGGTGGCCGTAGTAGCCTCTCGCAAGGCCATGTTGGATCTGGACATGTCTGAATCAGGCAGAGTGAGGTAGTCTTTGTGGTACAGGTTGTCTGCTGGATCAACATCCCAACGTTGGTACTCGACAACCCTTTGGATGACACCATCCTTTTCACGACGGACGACAGCCACCACGTAGCCTTCCTGAGACAAGTCTCCAGGCATTGTTGGCATAGAAGAAACAGAAGCTTGGCCATCGACAACAATTGAGTCAGGATAGCTTTCGAACTGGATTGTGCCCCTGACTACATCTCCATCGAGATTGACAAACATGCCGACTGCAGGATCGTCAGGCGATGTACCAGTTGTCAGTAGGAACTCGTTTGGCGTGGGAGTGCAGATATGAGGCTTGAGTGCCGATTGAGGTCTCGGCGAAGGCATCTCGAATAGAGGAGTGGGTGGTAGAAGTTTCCCATCAGTGTCCAACGAAGGACTGGCAAGCGGTCTTGTGGGAGAAGGAGATAGTGCTTGACGTGAAGCAGCGCGATTGGGCCATGCTGAAGGCGAGTCGTTGGGATGCAGACGATCAGGAGTTTGACGACCAGGAGTCTGAGGAGCACCTCCTACACTAGAGACTCTATCCTGAGCACGTAGATCAGGTCTGCGGACAGGACTAGTGGCCGAGAAGCTACGTGAGGGAGGACGTTGTATCGGAGGGGGCTCGACGTCTGGGCTTTGACGGCCAGAGGGAGGATGGTCCGAGGATGAGATGGGGAAAAGGTCAATCTTGCGCTGATTGATGATATCCAGCAAGGCATATGATGTTCCGTCGGCGACACAAGCAAGGTCTGCTCTACGCTGTATGTCCAGGCAGTTTCCAAGCTCGATATCCCTAATCCTGCGAGGAGAGCCCTGTTGCATGATCCGGATGACACGCAATTTCCCTCTCAGGCAAATGACAATGATGCAACCATCGGCCGAGTCCAATTCCTGGCCGTCCAGATCACGATCGAGACCTCCGACCCATGTGCAGTCATTCTGCTTGATCTTTCCGCCAAATGCCGGACTGAGCTCAGGTAATGTGTAGAAGGTCAAAGTGCCATGACATAAGACGCAAGCTTTGCCGACAGAAGGTAGCAAGAGTATTTGCTCGACGAGTGGTGGCGCATCACTCTGCCTGGTCGAGTGCTCGGGCTGTAGGCGGGAAGCGAGGATATACGTAGGTTGGTCCGAGTCGGGCGAGGCTATGGAGACAAAGTGGAGTATTTCCCCTGCAGAAGTCCCGATGTACAAATTGCCATCTAACAAGAAATCAGAGACAGGGCAGGAGCGGCTGGGTAGGGAAGTCGCGACTCACCCCAGGCATCGACGCATGTTATGTAGACATCGTGTTCGTCTTCTCCGTCGGGCGAGAGTGGGGCATTGCGCATCAAGTCGCGCAACACATATGCGCCATCATTAGCTGCGGCTTCCATGCTCCTTCATGACGCGGTTGTCCTTAGTACAGCATCTTTGTCTCGACATGCGGCTATCAAGGTGGCCGACTGGAGCGTCGGAGCGTCGGAGCGTCATTCTCACATGTCAAAGCGCCAAGACTCTCCACGTAACCCGTCCAGGCACCTTCCGACTCTGTCAACAGTCACGATATGTTCCGCATACAATAAGCTCCAACATATCTCTGGAAGGTACTGCTCGGCATCTTGCACGCGGTAGAGGTTGCAGACATGGCCACCGAAGCATCAGAGCCTCAGGTCGTGGAGGGCGCCGTGGACGACACCGACAAGGGGAACAAGTTCCAACAAGCAGTTGCTTCATGGCGGAGTACGACACGTCCACCCTCTCGTACACTTGCTTCAGATACTGACCAATTCCCAAGACGTCGGTCTCTCCGAGCTCGTTTCCACTCTCGACACCGCCGCGTCCGATCTCGTCACACATCAACGCGACACATTAGTACAGCGCAAGGAGCTGGCCCAAAAGACAAAAGACTTCCGTAAACTCGAAGATGCTGCCAAGCTGGGCGAGATCAAAGGCCTGCTCAAGTCATACCAGTCCTTCATCGATCTCATCTCGAACCAGTCAAAGTCGACTCAGTCGGCCTTTCTCCAAATCTACTCGCCCTTGTCAGAAGCTCCCGATCCATACCCACTTCTCGAAGCCTCGATCGACTCTTTCGTCACCGCACAAGAGGTAGTTCCTAAGCTGGAGTCTGAAAACAAGCACCTCCAGTCGACCGTCGCGAAATTGACTGCACAACTCGACGAAGCAGAGTCTCAGCTAGAACAGGAACGCTCGACACGGCAATCGTCGCAGACCAGTCAAGATACAAAGATCAAAGAGGTCGAGGCGTCATGGGATGCTGTGCTAAAGGAGAAGCAAGACAATTGGGAGGCGCGTGAGAAGAGCTTGGAAGAAAAGGTCGAGAACCAGGACCGTCTGCTGAAGGAGCTCAAGGCCAGCTACGAAGTGTCGCAACGCATGGGCAAAGCAGAGGACGACACATCAAGCACTCTCGGCGCATCACAACAAGAACTGGACCTCGTCAATCACGAGCTCGAAAAGGCAAACCTCCGCTTATCTGAGCTTGAAGGTCGCAATGAGCAACTCCGGATGGACCTCGCCCAGTCCACCGCAAATCATAGCTCGTCGCAGACTACCACCTCGGTCGAGGATGATCCTTCGTTCCTCCGACTGCGCTCAGAAAACTCCCAACTCCTCCGTAAGCTCGACGCACAACGCTATGAGAAAGACTCGGAGAAGGGCAAGTGGGATTCGAGCATCAGGTCGCTGGAGAGGGAGCTGGACGCCCTAAAGCAGGATCGTGAGAACATCAAGCGTAAGCTGGACAAGTGCAGTGACTATGACGAGGTCAAGCAAGAGCTGGACATGCTCAAGGTATGTTCCAACAGCCTGATTGCACACGAGCCGACACTAACAGACACAGTCTATCGAGTTTGCGACAGGCGATGCAGACGACTCTGACGCTGAGGCAGACACGGCCCCTGTCAGCGACAAGGGCGAGTCGCTCGAAAAGCTGCTCCTGGCACGCAACAAAAAGCTCTCCAACGAGCTCACCATTCTGCGCGTCTCGCACAACGACCTCCAGTCTCGTCTCGAGTCGCTGCAGGACGAACTCTCAAGCACAAACATGGAGCTGGAGAAGTCGCGCAACTTGACCCAAACGCTCGAAGAGGATCTATTGCACGCTCAGAACGAGGCCAGCAATGCCTTTGACCCTTCAGCAATGTCAGTAGCTGGCACCTACACCTCTCGCTACCCAAAGTCCTCTTACGCTGCTTCCATGCGACGTGGAGGCAATACTTCTCCGACCTCTTCCATCATCTCTGGCTTCGACACCGGGAACTCATCACCTCGCGGTCTGGACTCCTTCCGACCAGAGCCCCCTAATGCTGGCATCCTACCAATGGTCACGGCTCAGCGTGACCGCTTCAAGGTCAAGATTCGTGAGCTCGAAACAAACCTCCAAGAGCAATACACGCTCGTATCTTCCCTGCGATCAGAAATTGCAAGTTTGCAGAAAGATAACCTGTCTCTGTATGAGAAGAGCAGATATGTCAACAGTTACAACACAAAAGGCGGCGCAACCTCTGGGTACTCTTCTACGAACCCGAGCACAATCACCATTGATCGCAACAACCCTGGAGCTGATGCTCGGTACAAGTCTGCATACGAGAGCTCAATATCTCCTTTCGCAGCGTTCAGAAGCAAGGAAAGTAGTCGGGCCTTTCAACGCCTGTCATTACCAGAACGGGCCGTCTTGCAAGCTTCTAGACTTGTGCTTGCAACGCGGACGAGCAGAAACTTGTTTGCCGTCTGGGTTGTAGGTTTACATCTCCTGGTCTTTATCATGTTATTCTGGATGGGCGGAGGCAGTGACACTCCACATCTTGCTCACACCGTCGCCGCTGGCAATGCTGCAATTGCCGGCGCAAAAGTAGCAGCAGCAGGCCAAGGTGCGCAAGGGGCGAAATGGGAACAACCAGGCTTCGCAGATACGTAAACAATTGGAATCAAAAGTACACTTCCATCCGACACCACCTTCCCAACAGCCTCAACATCAGCCAAGCCATCCCAAGCTTTCCGAGGGCTTTATGGGCGTAGCAAAGCATTTTGACCAGCCAACATCGACGCCGTTCGCGGTGACCGCGGAGTCACTTTTCCCGCTCCATTTCACGCTTTTCAACGCCGCGTCGTCAGCCAATTCGCGGGTCACCAGGTCAATCGCTACAAATATCAGAACACACTTTGAGAGGCGTCGGTGACAAGACACGCCAAAGAGAAATCAAGACAAAACGGTTTGGAAAGTGTGTGCGGGGATATCAAACCCAGCCTCGGTTAAGCTCTGGCAGGCCTCGGCACCTTGACTAACAACGGATACGACACCTGCCCTTTTGGTTTCTCAATCACACGCTATGGTGGGAAGCTAACAGAAGCAATGACCTTGATTGTTGTGTATTGACCGCGGCTCTTCGGGGCAACCGACATCGCTGATGTTGTGCATGAAGAAGCAATCATCTTGGGACTTACAGCACTTCAGACGAACAGCGACGGAAGCAATAACGACAGAGAATTACATCTCATATTTACCTGGACGACTGACGTTGAAGACGCGATCGTCCGACATCAAGACATCCGCAGATCGAGCCCAGACGCCTTCGTACCTGTTCGTACAGACACATCACCCCTGATAGATCATGCAACCTTCAAGCCGCGTTCAACGTTGGTCACCCGTCAATCGCACCAATGCACCATCGCCTACTCTAGCGCTTCCCTCCGGGGTAATTTTATAGGGAAATCGCCCCATGTGGGGGAGTGCGGATGATCCGGGGTTTAGCTTCTTTGTGTCTGGGGTGACGCTTGGGGCACTATCGACTAGTACTCTACCAGGAAAGTCCTTCGGAAGGGGAATCCTGATGGTGTATAAGTAGGAGGGCGTTGGTCTGCAGGATCGTTTCCTTGCATCGTGTCCTTACTCATACCTCTCAACCAACGACCATTCCCCAAATCCTTCACCACATACCCCTACGCCAACACTAGACTAGACTATCAACAATGGAGAAGATCGATCACAGCATGACAGAGGACAACAACAGTGGCAATGGCTCTCCCTTGAGCCGTCAGATGACTGTCGCCCTCACTCCTGAGCAATACGAGAGACTGTTCTTCCAGCCCGAAGGTCCCAGACGTGGAGACTACTCCAAGCGATTCGGTATGTTGCCAACCGAGTACATGTTTTTGAATTTTCTCTAACAGTAGCGCAGGTAACCCCACGTTGCTCGGCCTGCTCGGCTTTTTGATCCCATACACATCCACTATCCTCACACTCTGCGGTTTCCGAGGCGCCACTACCACCAGTCTCGTCGGTCTCGATGGTGACTACTACGCCTTTGGCGGTATTGCCATGGTCCTTGCCGGCATTGCTGAGTTCATAATTGGAAATAGTATGTATCAACCAAACTCGTGTGGCTACAATCGGCAGGAGGCTAACATCATTCTTCAGCTTTCCCCATGGCCGTCTTCATCATCTACGGCGCCCACTGGATCAGTCTTGCCTATGCTCAAGATCCTTTCTTCAACCAGATCTCAGCCTTCCAGGCGGGCGGCGGTCTCGGTATCGCCGGAGCCGCATGGAACTCGTCGCAAGGATTCCACAACATCGTCATGGTACTGGTCTCATTCGTCTTCTTTGTCGCCACCTTCCGCGTCAACGTCTTCTTCGTCCTCACCTTCTTCGGCTTGATTATGCTGTTCTCCTTCATCGCTGCGGCACACTTTGCTATTCCCTCTGTCACCGATCTTGCTGGTCTTAATCACATCGAGACCTTGCTTAAGATCGGTGGTGGTTTCGGTTGGTTGGGTCTGGTCAGTGGTTGGTACTTGGCCATCCTCACCGCCTGTGCTGCCGTTGGCATCCCTTGCCCTCTTCCCGTTCTGGATCTGTCCGGCAAGATCTTCCGCAAGGACAAGAAGGACAGCCATGGCGAGAACAGCAAGCACGCTTAGATGTATCAAGACTGTACGAGTATGAAGCAGGGGTATACATGCCCGACATAAGTAATTCATGTTTCAGATATGTTCAAACAAATTTCCATTTCCACCACAAGGCTTCTTCACTTTTCATTTGACATGTGCTGTCGCGTGAGACGCGCTTTCCTGATTCTGTTGTGAAATCTCTGGCTTCCGCTAAAACATAGAACAAAAAGATACAACAACGCACGAGACATGTATTGAGACATTCACATGTCTTACCATGCATCTGCAAACTCGTTCTATCACCTTTACGACGCTGAACACTGCTTCAAAAGGATACCTCCGCCTCACCTCGCCGTCAATAACAGAAAACACAGACAGGAAGCCACGATCATGACGCTGCCGGCCGCAAAGGCAAAGAACAACAACAACACAAAATTCACCTCTCCACCTGCTCGCCCGAAGCCACCTGCAAACAGACCTTCATCGACACACTCGCCTAGAGCCGCTCCATCACCAACTTCCTCATCAGCATTGTCACTTTGGCGTGACAGCACCGCTTCCAGCCCACCACGAGTTCGCAAAGCTTCGCCGTCATCTTCCACGGCGTCGACTGGGAAGCCTGAGTGGATAGCACCGCCGGGGAAAGCGTGTTCGCCTACGAGTATTCCGGTCCCAACATTCCTGGCTTCTGCGAGGAGGAGGAAGTCAGCTTTGGTTTTGGCGAGGGGAGTGAGGAGGGAGGGAGATGTGGGTGTGCAACTTACTCCTCCTACGCCGGCTGGAACAAGAGTTACAAATGGGAGTGTGGTTGAGATTCCTTCGCCATCTGTGGGCGAGGTTGATTGGAATGGAGAAGAGATTGAGACGCCTTCTGGGCTACCCAGGCGGAGAACCGCCGTCTCGAATGAGTCTGGACAATCAAGGACAGTTGGACTGACACGACCGCCTCGTGGCTTGGGATTGAGTTTCGCTGTCTCTTCACCTCGAGCCTCCTCATCACTCACAGGGCCCACGGCATCCTTGCCAAAGAGCCCTTGGTCAACATCAATCATATCGCCCACCACCTCCACGCCAACAGCCAACCTAATATCAGCCTCCTCGACAAAGAAACACGACTCATTCTCTCCTACCTCCCCAACTTCCACCAACAACAACCACTTCAAGACCTCAACCCTGACACCCATCTCCTCATTAGCCCTCCGTAACACCTCCAAGACTCCAATTCTTTCGCCATTCAAACACAAACGCCATCTCTCCCCTCCCACGGCTCTGCCTCCTTCACCATCGACTCTACATCCACATATTTCAAAGACGCATATCACGCCTTCTTGTACTGCAGGAGCTCTGACGCATCGACTTTCTTGCGGCCATTTAATCGTGACTCTACGATCAGAAGTCTGTGCCAGGAATTGTGGAGATGAAGGTGCCACGTACGAGAGTGCAAGACTCAATGCAATGGGATTTGTCAGAGGCTACAGGGGATTAGACGACTCGTTTGCTTGTCCTGTCTGCATCTCCCTATTCTTTCACAGCATACAAGCTGGACAAAAAGTGGAGACTGTTGTTGAAGAGTTGAGACAAAAGTTACAGCTTCAAGACGATGAGCTGTGGATTGCGAGAAGCAAGGAGTTTATCTGCATGTTGAGCTCTGAGTCTGGTCCTGATGCCTCTGCGGCGATTGCGCGGTTGGGAAAGACGTGCACTGCTGTACTAGAGCCGGCGTTCCTGGCCGCTCGCTTTCCCGGTCCATGGCCTCGCAAAGTTGCAGGGAAGACCAAGGTCGGCGAGGGACAAGGGAAGAAGGACAACGATCGTCAAACAGGACTACAAGGCCGCTTTGGAAGGGAAACGGAGTGCAGGTATCATGTTCAGTTATTGCAGAAAGAAGGGAGATTGAAGAGATTAAGAGGTATAGCAAAAATGGAGTAGCAGTATAAATTGGTCAAGTAAAAAAATGAGATGACTTTTTGGTCAAAGATGTAGTAAAGATGTATGAAGCATATGACGCCTATGAGGTTTACAACAGTTTTCAGCTTTTATCGAAGAGCATCATTGAGATAGAAACGCAAAGAAAAGATTCTGCTCATTCCTCCACGGAAAGCTCCAAGAGCTGGCTGCTAGTACGGCGAAACGTCTCCTGATTGCGAAGCAGTAGGCTTAAGGTGCCTAACTTGTAATATTCCGCTTGTCCGCTGCTAAAGACTTTGTTTTTTTTTTAGGAAAAAAGGGGGTTAAAAATGCTGTTGTAATTAGCTTCGGATGACCCCAGTTTCAAATTGTAGAGCTTTATTGTTTTATTGCCCTCCATTTATTCTCGATGCCTTGTATATAGTTAAGCTACCCCTATATTGTATCTTCTCTTTTCTAATCTTTTTTTTACGTTTTTTTCGCTTCTTTTTCCGGGGTGGGAGTCTAGGGAGAGGGAGAAAAAAACTACTATCTATTATAACAACGCCCGGCTTTTGGGCTAAGGATGATAAGTAGTAGGTACAAGATGCCCGGAAGTACGTGCGATCGTGAGGGGTTTGCGCGTGGAAAAACAGGTGTGAAGGGGGTTCTTATACTGTTTTAGTATGTTCTGGCCAGCGAGCGTAAGGACAATTCGCGGGCGTTGACTTTTTTGTGCTCTGATTAAAGCAGAATTGAATTATAAGGTCTTCTTATGTTGATTTTAGATAAGCAGCCCTTCCCCATGGGTTCTACATAGCTGAGCGATCGTAAGTGGAAAGGGTGGAATCAGAAGGCCCATAATAAGATCATCCCTTATCTAAGCTTCATCAGAAAAAAAGCGCCAAATTTTTGTATGGAAAAAGCACTTTCAGATGTCCTCCACATTAGCCTGACTAACAAACCAAACACCAGTTTCTGTGTTATTGGTAGCATTAGTCTGCTTGACCTGACCCAACTTCAACGCTCCAGATTCAACAAGTCCACCAGCAACAGGGCGTTGCAATTTGTTAGCACCAGATTTGACGGTGAAATTGGCCAGAGAGATTTCATCAGGGTTTCTGTTGATAATAGTGGGCATGCCAAAGTAATTTGCCGTGACTTGATCATAAGCGACGTGAAGTTCAAAGTAACCTCTGTAGTAAAGGTCTTGCCATTGCAACTCTTCGTTCGCGTGGACCAACCAGGAGGAGTAATTGTTGGCTTGTTGGAGAGTGATGTTTTGGCCGTAGGGGCAAGGGGAGGAGACTGCGGAGCCGGCGAATTCGACACCGATGCTGTTGTTGCCGGTGGAGGAGTTGTAGTGTTCGTGGTCGAGCCAGACGAGGTCAGAGACCCAGGAGGCGTGGGAGTCGCCGGACATGACGATGTTGTTGCCGATGCCGTTGTTGTAGAGGTGGGAGAGGGTGCGGTTGCGGTTTGCTTGGTAGCCGTCCCAGGCGTCGTAGTCGAGGGGGTTGGTGTTGCCGTAAGCGGCGGACTCGTTGACACGGGAGAAGACTGGATGATGATTTAGTTACAAGTTCAGTCAATCGGGGGAGAGAAAATGGATATCCCTTACCAGTCTGCGAACCAATCAGACGCCAGGCAGTACCACGGTTGGCAGATTGAGTCAGCTGGTTGTAGAACCAGTTCTCTTGTCTGCTGCCCATCATACTTCTTCCAGCGTCATTGCTAATGTCGTGGACGTAGTCGGTGTTCCAGTAGAGATCAGTGATAGATCTGTCGTACTGACGAGTATCAAGCATGACCAAGTCAAACAAACTGCCAATGCTGAAGCTTCTCCAGATACGAAGGTTGTCATCCATCTCGACTTGACGGATAGGCATCCATTCAAAGTAAGCTCTGACAGCATTCATCTTTCTCTGATCAACTGAAACACCGCCATCGCTGATGAACGAGGCCTCGGTGTTGTTGAGCTCTGAAGCACCATCACGGTATGTGTTGTCCGAAACCTCGTGGTCGTCCCAAACAGGAATCCAAGGGAAGTTCTGGTGGGAAGCGAGGAGATCGAGATCGGTACGGTAGGTAGCGAGGCGCTCGCGGTAGTCGTAGAGGGTGGTGATGATACGTTCGGGCTTGGGGATGCGGTTGATGCTGTAGCCGTAGCCATAATCACCGTCGCCAGCATATTCATAGATGTAGTCACCGAGGTGAATGACATAGTCGACAGAGTCCTTGCGCACAGGATTTCCGTAGGCGTTGAAGAATCCGAAGGCTGTGTGGTGTTAGTCGCTGTTGAGGTGGGAAAGGGGTATTGGCGTACGGAAGTTGCTGCACGAGTAGACAGCAAGTCCAACCTCGGCAGTGTAGTCATTGGCATCAGGAGCAGTCTTGGTACGGCCAAGAGGACTGGTCTTGTTGGATCCGCAAACATTGAACTGGTAGTAGTAGCGAGTGAAGGCAGTCAGGTTCTTGGCCTCAACCTGGCGGTAGGAGATTAGCGGGTGATCGATCTCTCATTAGATACTCAGTCCTCACCTTGACAGTGTAATCGATGTCAGACGAAGTGTAGACGGTGCCACTGCTCTCGACATGTGTAAAGTTGGCAGACTTGGCCACCTTGTACTGCACACAAACAGGAGCAGTACTGGCAGTCAAGTTAGCGCCATGGCCATACAAAGGCGCATAACCAGAGACGGTGGTGTTGTCGTTGACATTGTCAAACATGGGAGCTACACGAGTCCACAGAATGACAGAGTCCGAGTATGGGTCACCAGAAGCAACACCATGAGTGAAGTTCAGCTGAGAAGCCGTGTACTGAGTGCCAGGCACATTGCGCTTGTTGACCTTGTGAAGAGAGATACCAAGTCCAGGATGGTGATCAGAAGGACTGCGGTAGTTCAAGTTCTGGGTCCAGCTCGCAAGAGCAGACGATGAAAAGGCGAGCAATGAGATGACGGAACGCATGATGAGTGTGAAGGGAAAGCCAATTGAATAGCTCCTACCTTTCTTTCAAATCTTTACAACGGGGATCCGAGCTGTCTTTGTACCTTTGCGAGCTCCGAGATAGGACTACAATTGATCAAGGATTCATCAATAGCATCGTGCTCAGTGCTGGGACCCGCACCATGTCGAATATGCCACTGACGACGCGGGTGCATTGCCGAAGCCAATGAGCAGTGTTCCATTTGACATGTTGCACTGTGCAGCTATCCGGCCTGCCTTTTTTGACAAGGCTGCGGGACAGGTAGGCAGATGTTGTGGATGAAGGCGGGAAGACTTGTCGGTGTTGCGAGGCTACCTTGAGTACAACGTGCTGCTCTGATAGGCGTCATTGGCTGAGTCGTGTTTCTTGGCATGGCAAGCTTTCCATCCCAGAGCTTGAGCAAAGACAAAATACCACATGGCGGGGCTAAACACATAAACTATGAAGAGGCAAGGATTGATAACGGCAGATGAACATGCCGACTTGGTGAGCTGAACACATGTCGCTTAGCAAGACGATCGCGAGGCTCAGACCGACCTCGTGAAGATACGGTGCTTCTACTGGGCGAAATGTAGATCCTCGGTCTACTCCTTGCAGCCCGCTTTGGGTCAACCAAGGCCGACGCGCACTCCACACACTAGGCATGCTGGCATGACAGGCTCACAACTTGAGAGTGGGAAGTACTTGTGATCTCGTGTTAAACAAGAAAGCTGTCTCATCCGAAGTGGACTTTGGCGACAATGGAGATTTATCGCCAGGGTGATGAGCACGACACAGTTTCACTCTCGTCAATACCATTCTGGCGTCCGGCAGAGCAACGTGCCTCAACAGGTGGCATCGTGTGACTCGGAAACAGTGTTTCACAGTAGTTTTACGCGTCTTCAATCGTTGGTAAAGACCATGTCGTGGAGATTGCCATGATGGCTTCTCTTGTGCATACAAGGTGGGTATCGTAATAATCCTGTAGCCATAACGCCGAGGCCCAGTGTCCATATTTTGGTCATTTCTCGTATTCTGCTCTGATGCTTTGCAAAAGTCACTCTTGCATCTTGTCCGAAGCCTGATTTTGCGCCGTCATGGCAGCAACAATGCCTTCCAAAGCTCTTGCTTCATCCCCACCTACGCGTCTGCCTAATGATTCGGCGTCTGGTGCTGCCGTGATATCTACGCCCACTCTGCCCAGAGCGCGACGAGTCTGGCTCTCAATGTATGCGTGTCTTGCTTCTGTGGACTGGTCGACTGTGGCTGCCATGTTCTTCGCAGACAGTGTCGCCAGGTGGGCGCGCAAGGTCGTGACGATTTCTCGGAGGGCTGGAATCTGCGAATAGACAAAGCTGGTGTTTTGCGCAAGCGAATTGGCATGTTTTTCCGATCCGACTCCAAGTGTTGCTGCCGACGGCGTATTAGTGAGGAAGGAGAAGGATGGGTTTTGTGATTGCTGTGGCGTGTCTTGATCGGGCTTGAAGGAAGTCGGTGTAGCTGGCGGAGCTAACATGAGCGGTCGTAGTTGTGCGAGCAAGGCTTCGTTCTGTGCGGCTTCTGCTTTCAGTGCCGATTGCAGTTTCTCCGTCTCTTGTACTTTGCGGCGCAGGCGTTGGACTGATTCGGGCGTGGGCGCATTGTCGTCTGCCGAGGGTGGCTGAAGGTTCTGTACTATGTCAGATGTGCGCATCTAGGGTAGATGTAAAGAGTACACACCTTGTAGTGATCCAGGACTATCCAGTTCTCTAGCCCCTCATCCTCTTTTGCATTCGAGACGGTCAAGAGATTGCGCAACGTGTAAATCTCGAGCTTGTCAAAGTTCTTGTCGATGGTAGAGTTCAACAAACTCTCCAGCTTGACGATTCCAGCCTCAATCTCCGTCCGCGAGGCCTGCTCTGACGCGTCTTCGCCATTGTTGTCGTCTGCTCCGTTGTGTTGCGCCGGCGCTGGTGTAGAGAAGCCGAGCTGTTCTTTCGGTACGTTGAGAAGCGCCGTCTCAATTTCGTTGACTGCTTGGAAGACGAGTTCGTTGACCGTGTTGATGATGTCGTCGAGGAGCGTCTGCTAATTGTCAACAAAGAACGAGTCAAGCGATTGGAGGCGCGCACCTACCAGTGGAGTGTATCGGAAGTGTTCTGTCAGCAGCGCATTCTTGATCTGATCACTCGTCGCCATCTCGGAACTTCACTTGTCGTCTTGTTGTGGAAGGAACGTCGCCGGCGCATGTCCATCAAAGTGTAAACAATCCCCGACTTGCCTCGGGAAACGCCGACCAGAACCCCCTTCCTAATCTGGACTAGTTCGGCATCACCTTCCTCGACCTTGACAACCGCCACGGCTTCCCTTCACCACATCCACTCGCGATATCAAATCACTCGCAGTCGGATCAATCAACTTGATCTGACACTCGACCATATTTTACTTAAATCTCATCATGGTCCGTCGTGGTGCTTTCAGAGTGCCTCAAGAACAGGTTACCCTGAAGCGTAAAAGACCTTCGTCCAAAGTCATACTTCCCGTACACGTTCGAATCAAGACAGAAGATGAAGACAATCTTGAGACGCTTGATAGATCCTCCTCTCAGAATGAAAGCTCGCTCGTCACGCTGCTTACTGACAGAAATGCACACCCGCGTGTCTCCGACCTTGTGCGCAGTTATCTTGACATCACAGACATTGTCGCACTGACTCGAGTCTGTCAATCTTTGTCCAGCCTGTACACTGACTCACTTCCCCATGATTGGAATATTAACAGTCGTCTGGCTCGCTTTGTTTCGGATCCAAACGCTTTTCGCCGCCTTCTTGGTAACAACCGAGCCTTGATCGTGGGAAGTATAATTGTGCAGTTCTTTGACCGCCTTCGCTGGGATGACTCGAGTCTCGACATACTGGTTCAAGAAGGTACAAAGGCAGGGGCTCTCAAGACTCATCCTCGCCGTCAGGGTTATCAAGGTCAAGCTACTCGAATTGTTTATGCGGAAGAACTCGAATATAAGGTTAGTGGCTTGCATATGTCAGCGTATCATCGCGCTGAATATTGTATAGATTACACCTTGGTTGAGTGCAGGAGGGCAACCGCAAAGCAGACTGAAGCGAAAGATGAAGGATGAAGTTAGGGAGGAGTCAGAAGGCGAACGTGACGAGGTCATCAAGCAAGAGGGAGAGGATGAGTGAGACGAGTGCGACGAATATTGCCTCTGCTTACAAGATTGAGATATCTTGGTGCTCTGAAGAAGTCTCCTCGATTTTCTTCCTCGGTACTTCTGTCGCTGCAAGTAGTTATCATAACCGCAAAGCGCTCAGAGGCGAACGTCCAGACGATTCAACTCGTGTGTCATGTCTTCTCGAACTACCTCTCAGATCAAAGAGCGCCATGATCAGCCAAGAAGATACTGCTACAAGAACGAATGACGAAAGCCACCATGATGTACCTCATTTGCTTCATTCCGGCATCCACTTGATCCAAGAACCAGCCCAGTTTTCATGCCCCATTGCTTCCTTGTCAAAACTTCCAATAGCTTACTAAAAGCAAAATAGCTCCAATATCCCCCCCAAGAAATCAACATTGCCAACCAACACCATCCTTGCCTTGCTTTGTGCAGATGTGATCGCGGAGAAGTAATATGAAGAGAAGAGACAAGAAGAAACAACAGCTTGGATGGCACAGAAAAAAGCTCATTTGTGAATTTTCTATATTTTCTCATCGACATGTTTCATTTCCATCTGAGAGCCAAAAGCCAGAAAAGCTCCCATGTCCATGCAGCAAATCTCAACTATTCATGCACAAGCAAAGCGCCACAGCAAAAATCCTCTCATCCTCTCCTCTCCTCTCTCTCCTCCATCAGCAGCAAACAAGTCCTTATTCCTCCATCTCTCCCCAACAAAAAAAAACCTCCCTTTCCTTAACGACCAACCCTCTTCAATCCCAACCTAACATCCTCCGGCAATTCGTTAATATCAATCAGCCCCAATTCCACAGCATCACCCCAAAAGAACATTGCTCTATCCCTCGCATAAGCCAGGTAATCGAATTCCTCTTCCGCGGCTTCATCATCTTCTTCATTGGGATCGGGTCGTTTATCGTGGATATCCTGTTGCAAAGCTTGAGATTCTTGACTCAATGGATCAGACGAGAATGGCTGAGCATCGTTGTTGTCTTCTGTAGTAGGTGTCAAAGTATCCGGGGTTTCAGACAATGGGATGGAAGAAGCAGATGTAGTAGTAGTAGCATCAGGTAATCCCGGCACTTTGGCTTGCACGATGCCCCAAGCCACCCATTGTGCCGAATTAGCCAATCGCCACATTTTGGTCTCTGCAAGGAGACTCTGCACTTGCGCATCTTCCCTGTCTTGATAGTCTTTATTCACTTTTTCCATAACAGCGGGGGATTCGGGTGGACCTCTGGCATCGAGCATAAAGTTTGATATACTGCTTGTGGGACCCTGAGGACGCTTTTTCTTCTCCTCCGTATCTGCAGGACCGAGGTTGGGGGTGGGAGCGTTGAATTGAGGACGATGACGGACATAGGCGCGGAGGAAACGGTCTTGCTCCTCTGGGGTGGGGTAGAGGGCGGTGTTGCAGAGCCAGGCGGCTTTTTCGTCGTGGTAGTTGTAGCACCATTCTGTAAAGTGGTTTGCAAATTCGAGACCGGGGGTGTTTGCGTTTGAGTATTCAAAGTCGATGACGATGAGTTGTTTGTGGGTGTTTGCCGGGAGGAGGAGGGGTGAGGTACCAGAGGGGAGGAGGCGGAGGATGTTGCCGTATTGAGTCTGGAGATTTGTAAGTAGTGAACAAGGGAGTGGAGGGACACGGGACTTACATCATTGTGGGCAAAGACGTAGCGAGAGCGAAGTTGACCAGGCTCAGTATATTGTGCTTCCAGCCACTCGCGATACTTCTGCACAGTCCTCTTAAAGACAGCCCATTCAGTACCGCAGACAAAGCCACGAGTCTGCCATCCATCAACTTGATCAGACTTGCTGCTCTGCTGTTGCTTGAGCACCTCACTGTCAAGCCACATGGTGACATCTTGAACACGTTGGAACCACTTGTCCCAGTTTTGCCAGACAAAAGCGCCTTCGTCCCGCTCACGTTCGAGCAGATCAATGCCTTCGTGAAGCTCACGCATACGCTTGGCAATTTGCTTGGACGTGTCTGCATTGCGCAGGTCCTGGGGGTCTAGTGCCTTTGCGTGGAAGTACTCTTCGAAACGGCCATTGCTGAATGTACCCAGCATGCGAGGTCCTATACGCTTGCGGGCCAGACGGCGGAGAATTTGCAGCTCAGATTCGCGGTCGATCAGATGTTCGACCTGAGGCCCGTAGATACGGAGGAGAAGTTTGGCTGGAGGAGGACGTTGCACGGGTTGTTGTCCATCGGCGCTTGTGGGTCGGGGAGGCAATGTCTTTGGAGGAGAGACGACATAGACGGCATTGGTGAGAGCGCCACTGAGTCTCTCAACAGTACACTCGTTACTCATGTCCATAGGTACACGACGCCATCCCTTGATGCGAAGGGTATGCGTAAGACGAACAATCTCGTACTTGAATGATGACCAAGCTTGACGAGTACCAAGACCAAGACTCTCAGTCGACTCTGCTGGGTCTGCGCCGCCTCCTGCACTGGCAAGTGTCTTTGTGTTATCAAGCCACGCTTCAGCAGAAGGAACGAGAGCATCGCCATCGTGGTACTCAGTATCGGAAGATTGACCGGCGTTGGATGAGTTCTTGTGCAACGTCTTGAGTGAAGGGCGCTTTCGGATGCTTGGGTGCACGAGTGATGGTTTACGAGGCTTGTCGAAATGAATGCTCTCCTTCAAGATCTGCTCCAGTCTGCTGAGATCAACACTTTCGCCAGAGCTACGACGGCGGGAGCGTGAAGCAATCTCAACACCAGATGTGATTCCGTGAGAATCACTTTCGTTAGTTTTGCGAGTCTTACGCGCATCACGTTTCTTTCTCTCCTCACGGAGCCATGCAGTTATTTGACCGACAAGTCCACCACTGAACAAATGATGCTCCTCATCCTTCTCACCTTCGGATGGGTCAAGGCTTGGCAGGGAGGTGACGGATGCATTACGCGCGCGTCTTCCTGACAGTCGCTTGGAGTTGGGACCTTTGGCCTTGAAAGCACGAGGCCCACTAGACACTCTATCGAGTTCAAGATCATCAACATCCTTCTCCTTCCCGAGCATCATTGGTGAGATGGTCTCTGCATAGGGATCAATGGAAACAGCTGTCACATGATAAGCAATCTGAGATGATGGCAGTAAAAGCCGGCAGGATGTCGCAATGGGTGGTATTGGAAGTAAAGTCGACGTAGCGTTGCACAGAGGTTCGCATCTATATGCGCGGGCAAAGAGACGAGATACGTACATTTGGGACCTTCTCGAGGCGATTGCGCATGGCGGATGTTGAGCAACGTCGACGGCGAGACTGCCTGACCGTTCTGAGCAGTCTGAGCATTGTCGTCATTTTTCAAGATGCCCTGCAGCTTGGGCGAGTCGCGATGGGTCATGATGAACCTCTTGACAGCTCTTCACCAGTGGTCGAGACAATCGCGAGAGTGAGTAGCTTTGGTGAACGTGTGACGAGGTGCCAGATTTCAAGATCGAACGGCTTCCGTGCACAAAGCTGTCTGTCAGGGGCTTGGCGAGATCGTTCCTTCCTCGACGTGTTGCGAAAAGTGTTGCTATCTCGACTTGAGAAGAAGAGAGTAAAGTCAAGCCCAAAGGACACGAGTCCAGGAAATTGCCCTGTTATCTGAACCGGCGTGACTTTTTTGTGGATGCCTGCGAATAAACAGGATTATTGTTGCGGGATGGCTTGCATAATCTTGGAATAAAAGTGCCCACGTGTTGCAAGCTATCGATTTCTTGGCGGCGGTCGCGGTCTCGATTCCGGGGATAATGACGACGGTGACATCCTCTCGCAACATCTGACAGAACATGGTTTTGGATGACTGGATAGTTTTGTTACTTCCGTTGGTGGTCGGCTCATGAAACTCCCCCAGGCTGCACCTACAACGATTGCTCTCTCGTAGCCACTCGCCACATAAACAAGTCTGCAGCGATGCGAGGCTGTTCAACATAAACGAGTGCTTGTTCGGGAGATGACACAGTAAATACACTGTTAATTTTCGGCTTCTATGGTCCCTCCAGTGATCTTACACAGCCAAATCTGAATTCTTGATACTCATACTTGTCCCGCTCGACTTCTGTGTCCTACATCCGCGAATAGCAACTTGACCTTCAAGATCTATACACACTTGCTCGACACCAACGTATCTAGAATCCGCACTCGATATAATCACAGTCATAGTCTCACATCAACCAACACCCAGGCAGTCAGGAAAGCAAATCGTGCTTATCATAAAATGTCATAAGTGGCAGCCATTGCCTCAATCTCATTCTCGCATCTCCATCCTTCGGCCACGAGCCTTCGAGTCCGGCCTGTGCAGTGCCGCTTCTCAGATGTCACAGGCATGGATGCCTCCCTTTAATAATACATGACCGCTACCTGAGTGTAGCTCTCTTATCCTCCGACCTTGTTCAATGACCTATGCTCTCGGACCCAGGTTTCGGCAATGGTGGAATCGAGGTTCTGTTCCTCGATCTCGACGTCCTCGTTGTTAGTCTTGTGTCCGACGACTTGCTTGAATAAAGCATGGACCTTGCCGACCTCGCCCTCGGTTCCTCCATCGCCCGGCTCTCTGATAGCTCCCTTCTTGACCTTGGCTTTGATAGAAGCAGCCATGAGCTCCTAGTTTACGTAACTCCTTGACCTTGGCGTCGCGAGCTCCAGCATTGATGGCGTGTGACTTTATCAGGAACTCCGTGAAGGCGTTGAAGTCCCTGGCTTCGAAGGCGACCTGAGTGATGGCTGAGAACAGATTACGCTGGCCGACGTCGAGGTTGGGGCTCTGGAGCATGAGTTCGAGGTCTGAGGTTGTGACTTCCCCGTCTTTGATCTTCATGTTGGAGATGAACTTCTTGTACTTAGCCTTCAGTTGAAAGAGATCAAGGGTGGTCCTGGCATCCTCGAATTTGGGGACGTCGACAGGTACGCCGTCGACCTTTCCATGCAGAGGGTGGATCTCAGGCATGATGATGTCAAATCCGCACTTCTCGTGAGGGGAGTCGTGGAACCATTGCAACAGTTGCGCACCTCTGAGGAGAGTGTCGGCCTTCTCCTGATCGTAGTCAAAGTTTTTGAAGATCGTAGCGCCGTACTTGGAATTGTCGGGTCCGCCGGCCAAGTTGAAAAGCTTACACCATGATTCGTAGGTATGTTCATCCTCGATATTGGCGTTGATGAGAATGGGTGGCAGGAAGTAGCTGAACACGCTGATGTAATAGTGTTTGGGCTCCGAGTAGATGTTGACTTTGCGCGTTGGCACACGAAAGCCCAGATTGCGGATGTACGCGATGTCGTCGGTGGAGAAGCAAGACAGAGGCTTGTCGAAGTCTTCCCCACGTTCCTCTTCCAGCAAGTCCCTCTGGCGCCTCTTGACCTTGGGCTTCTGGCTGGCTGGCACCGTGGCCTCGAGCTCGGAGGTGGGAAGCCGACGCTTACGAGTCGACATGGTAGCTTGAGTCTTACGAACGGCAAGACCGTCGTTGGGGTTGGGTTTGGTCATGTTGGATGTTGGACTTGGAAGTTGGAGGTTGGAGTTCGATGTTGGAGGTCGGAGTTGAGTCTTGCGTGGAGGTGGACTGAGTTGAAGCTAAAGAAGATCTTGAACAAAGACTTGGAAGTTAAGATTGTCAAGTCGTGGTAAGATTCTTGGCCCGGGCCCGACGGAAAAAAAGACTGGCCCCGTTTTTGGTGGTGGGGGGCGGCGGAGGCAGTGGTGTGTAGACGTGATGGAGCATTTGCGGAGACGGAAATAATCTATAGTCGGGAGTTTGAGCGGACATTGGTATGTGGTAGTGAGTAAAGTTTCCGAGAGTGAGTGTGTCTTTGGTCGCTGTGAATGAAGAACAACTGGAGTTATGGCTGATGAATCTCCCACAATTTTACTATTCCGTGGTCACTGGAAGTGACCAATCTTGTCCCATCAGGGGAGAAAGCGACACCCCAGACCTCATCTCCATGGCCCTCGAGCGTTTGCAAGCATACTCCGCTGGCTATGTTCCAAAGTCTTACAGTATGATCTCGCGAGCCAGACGCCAGAATATTGCTGTTGGGTGAAAGGGCAAGAGCGAGAATTTTCTCTGTGTGGTCTTCAAGCAGATACTGTAGCTCACCAGTCGCTACATTCCAGATATGAATGATTTTACCGGAATTGGTGATCATCGTTTCACTGTCAGGAGTGAACATGACCGATGGCTGAGCTGTGCCATAGCCTTTCAGAGTCTTGACAAATTGCCCAGTCTCTAGGTTCCGTAGTGATATGGTATGATCGCGTCCGGTAGTAGCAATCAGTTCGCTATTTGGTGAGAACACTCCGCCAGACCCTTGTAAAGTGTAGCGTAGCTCAAAGGTAATTGTATCCCAAACTTGTGTGTCTATGCCATGCCCTGCAGTCACGAACACTGTTCCGTTTGGAGAGAACCATAAAGCGTTACCTTGCGACGTAAACATTAAGTCCCAGTCAACAATATCCCACAGGCGAACTGTATCTGTCTTACAAGACACAGAGATAAGGTATTTGGCCTCCGGTGAAAAGTCAATGCTCCAAATTTCATGTGAATCTCTCATGGCATGATCCATCGCCTCGATTGAAACGCCAGTCGATCTGCGGTCGTCGTAGCCAATAAGAGTATGGCGTAACGTACCACTCTCAATATCCCAAATCTGCACAACATCTGTTCCAGTGGCCACTGAACGGCCATCGGGCGTGAAAGCTGCTGCGTACATGCGGTCTCCCTCCTCATCCCCAAATTGCCGTATCAAATCCCCAGTAGTAGTGTTCCAGAGTCTTGCAAGACCATCATCATTTGCTGTGATCATGTGTTGACTGTCCTCAGAGAACGTGACATCCCAGGTTATATCGTCACACCCTGCAGTGCTACTTTGTAGCTGGCCGTCGCTAGGATCCCAGATATTGATAGGATCGTCGCATAACGACAGGTTCACTAGGAGCCGGCTGTCGGAGCTGAATACAATTTGTCGCAAGGTGTCAGCATGTCGGCCCAGGTCCTGGAGTAGTGTCGCGCTCTGCATAATGATTTTCTGGGTAAGCTAGAACAAATTCGCCTTCAACGGTACCGAGACAGATCTTGGACAAGAGTTCAATGCGAGGTTCAAGCGAAGTCTGCTCAATTTAGCGACTGAGATTGTGAAGGACTGTCTTGAGTTGACAGTGTTGTCTCAACGGAGCCTTTTACAGTGTGAAGTGAGCGCCGATCAGTCTTGGCATTCACGATGTACTGTGAGTCACCCTCAGTGGACCGTCATGAACCTTCAACCGCAAGTGAACACGTAATGAGCGAACAGAACATGGCGGCTTCTCAAGTAGGTGACTCATCCTGGTGCGTCGGAAACTCCTCTTCACTCGACTCCGAAAACTCAGTGATTGGTAGTGGAGCTTGGCGTTGATTGACAGCCTTCTTCTCCTTCCGAGGCTTGAATATCGCATACACGTCATCCACAGTGAGTCTGCTTCCAGGAGAAGTTTCGAAAAGAAGGTAGTCGATGATGTGCTTGAGATTTGGCTCCAGACGACCAAGTGTGCTATCTGTCGCTGGATTCATCCAAGACTCGTATGCAGGCTTGTAAAGAGGCACTTTTATGTTAAGTCTCTCTTGGACGAAGTGATTAAAAGCACTGAGCGTGAGAGTATAGCCGTTCTTCGCAGAATCAATCACAAGGTCGTGTAAACCAGCGAGATCCTCGACTTTCTTGGACGAAATCGAGTTCTCCTTGTAGGCAAGCTTGCCATGAAGTTTGGTAGCGTTACCGAGCAGATCCTCTTGCAGCTTGAATTTAAAGCTCTCCAATAACCATCTGTCAACGTTGTTGTCACTGCCGAGAACATCTCTGAGCTTACGAGTATCCCTCTTGACACCGTAGTACTCGAGCTTTGGCTCATCAAGCGGGGCAGGTGCGTTTTTGAAGTCGGTAGTGAGTCTCGGATCCCAGCACAGCCAGAAAGTGTCACCGTCATAGTCACCACCCTGGAGCTTGTGTGCTTGGGGAACACATCCTTTGGAAGGGAAAACAACGACATCCAGCAAGTGGCTAAGCTCTTCTTTGTACACAGCTTTGACCTTCTGGATGTCGGAGCATCGAAGCGAAGGATGTCGGAGCATCGAAGCGAAGGATGTCTCGCGACCAATACCTTTCCCTTTAGATATGACCAGACCTCCCCAGACACTTCATCACGAAATATCTCTGAGAAGGCCATGTGAATTTCTCCTGGCTTCAGACATCCTTTCGGATCAGCAACACTAAGAGCCATAGCAGACTTGCCAAGGTGAATCTTGAGCTTCGAGCGTACTGTTGATAGCCAGAGTTTGATGACTTGCTGAATGCACATTGCGAGATATTAGTTGGTCAAAGGATTGACGCCAGACTCGAGAAGTAAAATTGACTTCTCTACCTAGTCGGAGGGGAAGTTACCCGCTTCTCTGATGCCAAGCTTGCGATTCATCTCTTCCATACCACTGAACTCGGCGTGCAGCCAGCGTCGCAAGCTGACCGGATCCTTCAACGAGTCGAGGAACGCTGAGAAGTCCATTTCCAGCTGAGTCTCAATGGCGTGTTGCAAGGTGTCGCGAGAGACATGTCGGTTCTGCAAGATAGGGATAAATCCCAGATTCAACGTCGATGGCTTGGGCGAGCTTGTATACTTGACCAGTTCGAACGATTACCGATTAGGCTTGCAGCTGTTTGTGAGATCTTCATCTCGCGGTACGACCTTGCGTTGACTCTCAGTCATTTGTATCCACCTCTTTCTATGCTTTGGTTCAGTCGTATCATATGGTGCGCTGATCATCCATACACCCTTGCAGCCATTGATGCGACCCTGGAAAGCGACCGGCCGTACACTTTTGATACCATGTTCTTCGCAAAGCTCTTTTGCTGCGCCCACTGAGATCAAGGAACAGCCATCGTTCATGACAGCTTGCTCATCGGAAGTGGCACAGCGATATTCGAACTTCATACGCCGATCGTTGTACTCATTGCTTTCTGGACTGCCGTCTGCTAGGGTATCTGTGACATACTTGACCTCTCTGTAGCCGAAGTTGACAGTGGGGATAGTTTGCGAAAGGAATAGATCAAGTCTCGCGTATGCCTTACAGAAGCCTTGATGCCCATTGATATTGAGCGGGATCGCCCATTTCACCATCTCATCAACGCTGACCTTCCGCAGACGTGGTCCGTCGACAGCGAATAGTACAAGACGCTGACTCGGCACATTGTCTTTGCTGTGCTTCTTCTTGACATCTTGGACATGGAAGGCACGCCTCGTGCGACCAAGAAATTCTTTCTCATTACATAGCCACTCCAAGTAGCGTACTTTGAGAAGATCTTCTTGACCGCTTAGATGACTTGCTTTGAATCTGTGGACTTGCGGAATTTCGATATACAGAAATCGACTTGTTCCGAAGTGTCTTTCCAATATGCAAGCTCTTTCGCACTTTAGCGGCTGTAAAGACAGAGTCAAAAGCTTGTCAGCGAACAAGCTAGGGTTAAAATTGAGGTTGGCTTTGAGCTTGACATTGGCTGATTGCATGGGATCAATCAGTGCGTCCCAAACTGAGGGCGAAGTTCTCTGGAATTGAGTCCCAGCCGGTAGCTGTTGATAGATGTCATCAACGTTCGCATGGTACTGTAATGGTTGCCAGATTGTATCAGCAACTCGGTAGCTCTCCCAGAGATGGTGAAAGGATGAGTGATTGACATCGACAGCCACGGGAGTGCCAAAGAGACCGTCCGTCGGCAGGGATCGGACCAATCTGTTCTCGAGTACTTTGGACGACGTCTTACTACCAAAGCTCGCCTCGGAAGATCTTGAAGCTGCCACATGCTCCTGCTGCAGTCGAACACCAGCCGCCGTTGTGCAGGTCTCTGCTGCTGGCAGCGGCCGCTGTAGACGCAATCGACCAGCAAACGAGTCCCCATGATTAGTAAGAGCTTCAGAATCTGTCTGGACATTGGAAGGCTGCATGAAGCTCTTCAAGATGCTTTGTGCCTGTTCGGCTTGCGTAAGATCAAGGTCGCCATGATCAGCACTCGAAGAGTCCAAGTCATCGGAGGAGCGGTCGAAAGAAGTGGCCACTGTTGTAGCAAAACTTTGGTTTTCATGGCCGAGCGATATTGAACAAGCGTTGGTCTGCCCTGACGATGCGAAGCTGGTATTTTGATAGCTAGCTTTGCATGAGGAATGGTCGGTGACTTGTCGCTGCTGTCGCGGCTGCTTTGAGAGGCGCACGTACGGCGGAGAATCGGAAGAATCTGAATCGGAAAGTCGTTTCGTGCCTCTATTGACAGGCTCGGAGTCAAGGAGGAAAGACTGGTTGACTGGTAGTAGTTGTGTCTTGGAATTCTGATCTTCGGTCTCGGTCGGTTTGACACGGCTCAACTTGGAACCTTTCTTGATCTTGGGAATGAGCTTTGTCTGCGTCAAGGAAAGTTTGGGAGCAGGTTTCTTGAAGTCGGATTGCGGTTGCTGCACAGGCTCGTCCAGTCGCAGTTTCCCGACTTGTGGTTTGTTCTTCTCAATATAAGCCGCATCTCTGATTCGGGTGTAAAAAGATTCCAGGTGATCACCACTAATACGATTTTTGGCTCTGTCTTTGCGAAAGCTATTAATCACGTCGTACATCGCAACTTTATTCATAAAGAAAAGGAAATTGATACGATCAACGCATCGTTCGGGATAGCCATCGGGTTGCTTGCTGGGTGAGAAAGTACCGACTCGAGGCCTTAGAGGTAGTCCAAATTCTTGTGCAATTGAATCGACGATGATATTGATTTGCCTGCTAGCTTGACCTCGGGGAGTGGTTGGTGCAGGAGAGCCGCCGTTGGACCTGCTCAAGCCGGCAGGGTCCGAGGCAGCCATTGCTCCGAATTAATGCTGGAAGACGATAGAGATGCTCAAAGCATGACCGCAGATCCGATTCCAGCAACAGCAATATCAGAAAGAATGTGGTGACGCTATTACCCAATTGATGAATGAGATAGCTTGAGAAGGGGGGTGCCTGAGGAACGAGTGGGACGGAACCGTGGTTTCATTGCGCGGACCGTGCCGCAATTAAGCGCTGAGATGTTCTGACCAATCAAATTCGACCAAATCATAACTTCACTGTCAGTACAACCCTGTACTTTCGATTTATACATCGATACCATCGTTTTGGTTGAGAGAAGAAGGGAGATCACTAGAGCGTTAGCTTCCTCGATCGACACTTTATCTCCCTCACTGTAGTATACCGGAAAAATCACCAAAGAGAGGCAAAATAATGGTGAGAAACGTGAATATGTCAATGGAGAGCATTCTCGGAATAATTTCTGATCTTGGCATGTAAATCGGGCTCGACTCCATTAGACTGCAGTTCAAACTTCATTGTGAAGTGGTACAAGACCACCGTCAGCCACTGCAACTCAACCTTGACAGGACTGCAGTGCGGAGTTGACCTCCGGAAGTAAGCACAGCCTTGACCTGGTTCTACCCGCAGAACCTCGTCCATGAAGTGCACTTCGATCTTAGCACAGCCTTGATCGTAGATCGACTTCTTGAGCACTGCATGGACAGGTGCCAGTCCCTTAGAATTGATTGTGCATTGTGACAACTACCAACCAGAGCGTCGACAGGCAACGAAAGAGCCTTGAACCCATCCTCCTGTCATCCATGGATGCTAGTTTGTATTTGCTCCAGCCAAGGCAGTCTGGTCACTGAATGAGTTCCTCCCTTTTGACAGCGTCCGTTCCGGGGTGCTACGGAAAAGGAAGCAGACGGAGCAACATGATGAAATGTGAGTCACATGTGAGTTCGAGGAAACGGAAGATGGATTTTGTTGGTCAAAAGGGTGAGCGTGCTTTTATTGGGCTCGTGGATATCATAAGAAAGCGCGTAATTGAAGAAAGACAACCCGAATATGCAACCAGCTTGCCTAGTGTCAGAGATGCCGCTTAAACCTTCATCTCGGTCATGCCATGTTTCCAAAAACATGCATAAGGTGTGGCTTAGGACAAGTCAGCAAAGGTTAGATGGGGGATAGGTGTATTGTAACTTACTGCCATCCTCGCGGTAGTTGAGGAGGACAACCATGCCGTCGGGGTCCATGGACTCGCCGGTGAAGAACTCCCAGTCCTTGAAGGAACCGACAACCTTCTTGGCAAAGGTCTGGGCACCAGTCTCGAACTCCTTGATCTCCTCATCGGAAGCGTTTCTCTCCTTCATGGACTCCTTGACCTTCTTCATGTACTGCTTGAGGTGGCCGAGGTAGGACTTCTTGTCGAAGGAGGTCTCGTTGAGGCGGAAAGAGTGGACAACGTCAATGACGGAAGTGGTGTTGTCGTCAGCACCCTCGTCACCACCCTCCTCAGCAGAGGGGTTGGCACCGATGTCTGTAGAAGTGCTTGTTAGTCCTTGAGGCCAAGTCGGGAAAGTTGTTGAGGATTCGAGTCGGACGTACCGATGTTGTCACCACCAACGGTGATACGGGCGCAGTCGGCCTCGTAGATGACGTTGTCGGTGACCTTGAGGTCGTAAGAGTCCGAGATCATCTCGTCTCCGGTGATAACATCCTACAAGGTCGAGTCAGCGATTGGTCCAGAGACGCAGGGAGGGGTTGAGCCGTCGAAGAAAGGGCGATCCGAGCGGTACAATAGCCGCAAGCTCGAGCCGCAACATCTCGACAGGCTCGGGAAGTCGTACCTTGTAGATAAGCATATTGGCGGTGTTTTGTGGTTTGGGAGGTTGGTGAGGGAAAGGGAGAAGGAGCTGAACGAGGAAAAAGATTGCTCTCTACCGTCGGGGGTGGGGAGCTTTTGTTCCTTCCTAATTCTGCGGAGAGAAAATTGGCGTCTGGCCTGCACGCTTTCGCCCAATCAGGAAAGCGCCGAGCTTGGACCCCCACAGCGCCCGTGTCGACCGAATTTGCTGCCAAGACTTGCGAATCCGCGCTCCTGCAAAATCTTCGACTCCCTCTGGTGGAAACCGCTCCCTCTCCTGTCGTTTCTTCTTCCATCACTCCAGCCGCCAATCCGTGAGGTAAGTCGTCGCGCAGCAGACATGCTGCATCACTATAGCCTTCGAGTGCCCTTCAGGTAGCCCAGGTTGGCGCATCGCTTCTCTCTTTCACTGGAGGGAGCGACACCGTCAGTCTGACATGGACGAGCTGAAGAACCCTTCTGGTCGCACATCCGCTTGCGCATCCCGAAGGGCACTCTTTGCGCTCATGGCTTCTGAGGGCTAACATGTATATTCTTCGCATCAGCAGATACCTCCTACCGCCACAACTCGCCGTTTGAGAATCTCGCCCGACAACCGCAAAAATGGTCAAGACTTCCGTCCTCAACGATGCGCTCAACGCCATGAACAACGCCGAGAAGAGCGGCAAGCGCCAGGTCCTGATCCGTCCTTCTTCCAAGGTCATCGTCAAGTTCCTCTCTGTCATGCAGAAGCACGGTAAGTCACATCAACAACACATTGAGTTACAAGTCCGAAGCAAGAAAGAGGAGGACTGCATTGGGTAGATAGCGCGCGCACACAACAACACAACACCCTGGTTGATAACTAGGTGAACGGTCTCAATCAACCCACGGCCTTTGCCCTTTAAGTATCAGGGAGATTACTGTTGAGGAACTTACACGGCTTCGGACTGCTCAATGATGTTTTGCTGTTTATTTTCTCGCAACATACTGATGTTATTACTCCAGGCTACATTGGCGAGTTCGAGGAGGTCGACGACCATCGCAACGGCAAGATTGTTGTCCAGCTTAACGGCCGTCTCAACAAGACCGGTGTCATCTCTCCCCGCTACAACGTCCAGCTCCGCGACATGGAGAAGTGGGTTGTCAAGCTCCTTCCCTCGCGTCAATTCGGTTACATTGTCCTGACCACCTCTGCCGGTATCATGGACCACGAGGAGGCCCGCCGCAAGCACGTTGCCGGCAAGATCATCGGTTTCTTCTACTAGACGCTGTCTGGACAAGGAGTTGCCATGGACTGTGCACGTCTTGAAAAACAAACCACCAAAAGTTTTGGGCATTCGTCTCGTTCTAGATACCACTTTGAGCATTTTCAATGAAGAGCTACGACGCTTGTCTATCATTCTCGTCCTTTCATCTTTGACCTTTCTTGTTTCCTGTGACCCACGTCTTGTTTTCAACTGAACCAAACATCTTGCGTGCATGTGAACAGCTTGAACAATACTATCAAGCTGGAGTAGAAGCTTGCGTCTTCCATGCGTCCTGATATGCAGGTTGCCATTGGTGCCCAGAGCGATTCATGCATCATCTCTCAGCCTGACCGCAAAGACTCTCCCTTTGTCCAAACTCGTTTGCTGAACTCGTCTTCCATCATCTTCTCGCACTTTGATCCTCCTGTCATATAATCTCCACTCTGCAACCTACAAGCCTCGCTGATCGATCTTCCTCCCATCACCTACTTTTTTGACTTTCGCACGGCCGTTTGATTCTTGCCAAACGCCGCTGACGCAGCCGCCAAAACTTCCACTCAGCACTTTGCAACACCCTCGTGGACAACAACATCGACTTTTGACGAAACCTTGTATCCCCACTCCAACAACTCATCATGGTTCTTGAGACTATCTACGTGACCAGACATGGTGTGAGTATCTATTTCTATCATCTCGTTTCCAGCTTGTGCGGCCAGGATGCGTCATAGCAGTTGGCACCGCAATTTCTTCTCTTGTCTTGACTTCACAAAAGTATTGAGCGCGAGCGATGAGAGCTATAATCACCACTTTAGCAAAGAGAGCTCTCCGTTCGTACTACCCTTGAGGCTCTTGCCTGTCTTGGCTTTCTCATGCCCCACCCCACTTTCGTCTCGATTGTCGCATTTCTACTCCAAACATACTGACCAAAACAGTTCCGCTCTAACTGGGTCGTCGACCCTGTCACTGGAACTTACACAAGCAATCTTCCTACACCTACCGGAATCGCATCGGATCCCGCACTGGCTGCCCATGGCGTGGATCAATCAAAGGAACTGGCTGAGCACATCTCCAAGCTGGATCCTCCTGTCGACGTCATCTACAGCTCTCCCTTCTATCGCTGTTTGCAAACCTTAGCACCGACCGTCAGCAAGCTCAACAGTGACCGTTCCGAGGATAAGAAGCTGCAAGTCCATGTCGAAAATGGAGTCGGCGAGTTCTACGGCCTTGCCCGCTTCGACCATCCTTCACCTGCTACTCTGGATGTTCTCCACAAGCACTTCCCCGGAGGTCTTGCTGAGGCCTACGTCCCCGTCATTCGTCCCAGTGTCAACGGCGAAAGCCTGACATCCCTTCACGACCGTATTGCCTACGCCCTCTATCACGTTATTCAGAAGCTTGACCAGGACCCTGCTGGACCCAAGACTCTACTCATCTGCACACATGCGGCCAGCATGATCTGTATTGGTCGTGCTTTGACTGGACGCATGCCTGAAGACCCCAGCGAAGAGGACTTCAAGTGCTTCACCTGCTCGCTATCAAAGTTTACCCGCCGCAACATACCAGAGGCACCTACAGAGAAGCAACACATCTGGACACTGGATGAGCCCGAAAAGATTCCCTTTGTCGACTGGAGAGGCAAGGGTATCAAGGGCGGTTGGGAGTGCGAAGTCAACGGTGACTGTTCCTTCCTGGAGAAGGGCGAAGAGCGTGGCTGGTATGTTATCTTTCTTCCTTTTTTCTTTCCTCCCCTTTCTCTCACACAAATGTCCTTCTACTTTTTTCCCAACATCAATACTTGCAAGGTTTGAAAGAAGATACCATCCTGAACTAGGAACTGGTGGTTGGAGCCTGGTCTTGAGCACTTGGCACCTGTGGTCACCGTCACGACTTACGGCGCTGGGGGTGTCAACATCGTCTGAGCTATAAGCCCACACTTCGTTTGTTTTTGGCATGCATCGAGCAATAAGCCCACCCATGCTTCCATCCACGCGTATCACACTTTGCATCTTACGACGATCCGAACAACAAAAACACCGGCGAAACACAACAAAAAGACACAAGCTTACGAATTTCTTTCTTCCGTCGCAACAGGGCATTTTCCACCGACGAGTCATTCCTACGAGACCCGAACGCATACAACGACAAGATCAACGAAGGCGCAAAGGAGGGAGAGGGTATTTTGAAGCCAGGTTTCCGGCTATGAAAAATAATCAGGACAAGGTAAAGGTGCAAAGTACAAGTTCGCCTCCGCTTCAGACATGACTTTGAGGTTTAGTCTCTGATTGCGATGAACTTGCATACCGTCCTGCTTTCTTTTCCGCAGACGGCTGGGCTGGGTCAATGATTATGTTTTCAATTTCTAATAGAGTTTCTTCCCCTTTCTATTCTCATTCTCATCATATCACGAAAGAGCTTTCCTGTCCTTTGTTGCCCTTGACTACTTAACATGTTTAGCAAGCAGCCATTCAACCAACATTGCGCTCTCAAGGTCGGAGCACTTGTCTTCCACACTCTTGGCTATTATCGAACGGTTCAAGAGTCTGCTCCCTCTCACTCGCCATGCTTCTGGTACTATATCTTTTCAGCCTCTAGCATATCATCAGCGGCGACACCAACCTTCTCGCTCTTGGCATGATGCGCACGCCCATGCCTGAAGATTAGCAACATCATCGCATCCTCTTGTTTTCAACAACTCTGCTTAGCATCTTCTAATCAGTGTAAGGCCGAGAGCATTTACTACGGCCGCTCCGTCCACAAACATCTTGCACATCTGCTGTGTCTCTCCAGCATTTGTGGCATGACCATAGCCATTGCTACTCACAGCCTATGGTTTGCATTTCTGTCAACGCCAGATGCATCTATTCACCATCGTCCGTCTCACGCTAATAGACTGGTATCTCCAAGGATATAATCCAAGGAGAATGGCTCTGCGTCTCCCCCCAACTCGCCGCTTCAAGAGCAATCATCTTTGGTCACCATTTATCCACGGTGTCAGTGTTCACGTTATGGCCCTTTCACATTGGTTCCAAAGTCAGCTTGGCATATCCCCGAAAAGTCTTCTGCACCCTGCTTCAACCTTGGACATGTTCGCCTACCGAGATTTTGCTCGACAATCCCTACCGTCGGAAACCACTTGGTCGTGCATCCTCATGTCTCCATCGATGGACCCCATTGTCTACGCTTCATCTTGCGAAGGGCGTCAGCCTTGCTCCCGGACTTCTGAGCATCAATCTTGACCACCATCTTCTGCTGCAGCCGTTCAAGAAACCGTGATCCGTATGTTACACTCCCATCTCCAACGTGTAAATGTATTACTTACCCATCACCAGGAAGCAGATGAGGTGAAAAGTCCGCCAAAGATGGGTCCGATACTTCCATCGGGGTCAGTGATATACAGACGTAAGCCGCGGTATACTCATACGAAGCCAGTCGAGCCAGTGGCTCCCCAGATAGCATATGCCTTCACACGGGTGTGAGGTTCCGGGAAGAGGATTGATATTGATGCTTGTGCACACGGTACAGTCAAGCTTGCACCGAGTCCTAATGGTCCATCAACTCTGTTCCACATTCTCAGGGAGAAGACGAACCTTGGAAAGCCCTTGCGACAACCAAGCCGATACAATCGGAAACCAGAGCACACGCAAGGGTAGAGACATTGAAGATGGTCAGGCCGACAAGAATGATGTGGTATAGGCTGAATAGATCCCCGGCACGTCCACCAACCATCAGAAAGCTACCGTACTGTAGGCGTCATCAGTACCCGAAGAAACATCTCGATCTTGGTTTGGCCGTACAGTGAGTGAGTCTGCGGTCAGGATCCATTGCAAAGATCCTTCATCGAAGTCCAGATCCTCTCGAATGGATGGTAGTGCGATGTTGACCATGCCGAGGTTAGCAATATCGATGGAGAAAATGCAACATCTGCAAGTAATGGTTAGCGTAGACACAAAAGTACGATCAGACGACCTCACATGATAAATAATTTGGCCCATCTGAGGACGCTGCTTAGCCTACTGCCTAGCATGTTGGGCAGAGAATGTCTTGACCAGGTCGTGGGTAATAACCACGCCATGCTATATAGTACACCTATTTTGCGTCGCAAGCGTGCTTCTGCCTGGCCCCAATTTTCTCGGTAACGAACCATGCTGTCGGTTGTTAGGTCCGTGCACACTGTTCCTGTCCTCGAGTATACTAGCCGTGAATAGTATAACAGCCAACCGCTACGCCGCGTCGATCTCTGCTTTCTGAAACAACATTCTTCTGAGCGGTATTAATTGAATGTTTGGTCATAAAGATGGATTAACACATTGCTATGTCCGTATGATTGAGCGAACAGATTAGAATCCGAACATATCTTTACCTTCCTCATATCCCTGCAAGCTTTTAGCAATAGAAGAGTCACACAGATTAAATGCAGACTCACCCAATCTCTCAAAGCGGGCATAGCAGCCTTCTGAATCATTGCAGGCGGCCCACACAAAAACACAACATTCTTCTTCCCACTTTCCTTCTCTGGCGCATATCCATATTTCTTGATCTTTTCCTCGTCCACATGTCCACTTTCTCCCTTCCAGCCGTCAGAAGGATGACTAAGAATATGTTGTATCTCAAACCTATCCTTGTGATCCTTAGCAAACTCATCAAGGTCCTCGTGCAACAAGATTGATTTCTCGTCTTTATTGGCATCGATGACTCTGATTTTCGTCTTGTCTTCATCAGTGGCAAGAATTCTGGCAATTAGTTGATACCCAGGCGTTATACCTGAACCTCCGAGAATGAGGGTGATGTTGCCGAATTCTTGCTCTTCGTTGAAAATTTTGAATTTGCCGTTGCCGAGGTATTCAATGTCGCCTGTGGGACCGCGGATCTCGACTTCTTCACCGGGCTCCATGCAGTCGAGGATGTTGGATAAAGCACCACCGGGTTGATCGTCGGTGGGAAAGTACGTTTTGACCACGAGCTCAAAGGTGCCGTCTTCCGTGTCTGCGCCAATTATGGGAGCGGTAGGGGTGTATGAGCGAACAAGCATCTTGTCTTGCATGTGGAAGCCGATCTGAAGGTGCTGACAAGTCCCGATACCGAGCTTCTTAGACTTGTCGCCGAGACCAAAGGTATAGCTACGTGTGTCTTCTGAGATCTCCTTTCTCTTGAGGAGCGTTACAGGATACCATCTGTTCGTGGAGTCAGTGGTGAAGACACTACAAGCATCGACGAGCGGAGCTTACTGTTGCATAGAAAGAACAAAGTTGGATTTCTCGTTTGAAGCTTCCGCCTTTGCCTTTGCGGCTTCTTCTGCTTCCTTCTTCATGTGTGCTTTTGCTTTGTCTGTGACTGTTCCAAGGATACATTCTAAGTCGCTTGTTAGCATCTGGCGTGAATACATTCTCTCCTCTAACTTACCAGCAAGCTTCTTGTAAGCATAACCATCATGAATCGACTCGAAGCTCTCAGATGTCTCTTGACTGAGTTTTCCAGCATGATTCGTAATGGTTGCTTTGCCGCCAGGATGCCACTCAAGAACTGATGTCGCATCGTACACATTGCCATCAACCACAATCCAGCAGTCATCTTCTGAGTTGTGTTTTTCGATCTCCTCTCTAGTGAATTGCTTCTGCGGTGTATCGGAGCTCTGCTTTGCACTGGCGATCTTCTCGTCGGCGCTGGGCTCTACCCATCCACCGGTCGCTGTGCCTGGCTCGACCGGATGGCGGAAGAGGACTTCGAGAGCACCATCTTTGCCTTCGGCGATCTCAGGCTTGACTTCGTACCAACCATTATTCATCATGCCCATTACATTCCAAGATCCGACCTGCAGAATATTGTCAGCGACTGATCGAGAAAGATGGAACGTAAAGACTCTACCTCAGGCTGAGTATTTTTGAAGACATTGAAGCAGCGCACGATGACGCTCGGGGATCTAAGCAGATGAGCAAGTTCAACATCAATGTACCAGTGAATCCACGTCCAGTATTTATGACCGTGTCTGACAGGTGCTTCAGGGAATTGTCTAATACAGTATAGCCACGTTGCACCATTGTCAAGACTGACTTCTACTCGCTGTACCTCATGACCACCGCCGTCATATGCATAGCCTGCGATGCGATAGGTGTGACCTTTTTTGACATCGGAGAGCTCGATGCGTTCGCCGTGGCCTGGCTTCGCGATGACCGAGTTTAGGTTCTGCTCATTACATGCTGTGTCAGGATGACGGAAGAGGGTCTCGGCGAACTCTCCATCTTTCTCAGTGACGAATGCAGGCTATTCGTGATTAATCAGTTGGACACTCCATCAATCAGGGCGAAAGCGCGTGTCTTACCAGTACTCTGTTATCCCAAATGTGATAGTGGCTGTCATTCTCCTTTTCGCTGAACCAGATCTTGCTCAACCACTTCACCTGTCTACCACCAACATATCCAGGGATAATGCAACGCAAAGGATATCCGTGATCTGGGGGCAATTTGACATCATTCATCTCGTAAGCCAGCAGAACGTCGTTGACAGGATCCATAGCATATTCGTAGGGTATGCAAGTCTCATAAGTACCCTCGGAAGGCTCATCGGCACCTGCGAAGTTGACCCATCTTCTTTTCCCAGAGCCATTAGTAGGATAATCAACACCAGCAGCTTTCAGGACGTCAGAAAGCAGAGCGCCTTTCCAAAACGCATTACTGATGGCTCCAGCACCCCAGTTGAATCCTTTCGAGCGTTTGACCATGTTGAGCTCTTTGCGTCTGTTACCGTCGCAAGCAAGAGCAACTGCTATGTTGACACTGTCGAATTTGGTTGCGATATCGTCCATGGTGAATGTGCATTTGCCGTTCTCGATATCCAGCTTGTGTGTCTCCCAAAGCAGATGTGGCACAGGTCCATGATTTCTCACGTAATGCAGACGGTTTGGAGTAATCAGTCCAGTCTCGAACAAATCAGCCAGTGGGTATTCGCAGTTGAGAGGATGTTTCCCAGTCAGACGAATCATGTTTGCGTTTCTCGGTATCCAGTTGTCGGGACTGGCACGATCAGCATCGTCGATGACATCTGAAGGCTTGTAGTCTGCCCATGGAGATCTCATCTTGCCGTCACTCTGCTTGATAGATTCCACGATTCTCTTCTCCTCTTGCAAACTCCTAAGAAGGGCAATCTCTTGAACACTGTACTTTTCGCGGAGCTTTTCGTACTCAGACTTGTGTTCAGCCTCTTTCTGCTTGTCGGTATCTTTCTGCTGAGAGTCGTCTTGTGTCTTATCGTCACTTGCCTTATTATCTTTTTGGTTGCTATCCTCTTTGGGCTGATCTTGGCCGCCACTTGACGCATAAGCATCGTTGTGTCTTTGACGGTGGTTTTGACTGTATTTCCATTCGTGCTCTTGTTCTTGTCTCTCTTCTTGCTCTTTCTTCTCTTTCTCCTCTGCCTCTTTTTCTTCTTTCTGCTTCTGACGATTTAAATTGGCAGGCCATGGTTGCTTGTTTTTGATGAATTCTTCGGATTCATTGAGGCGGTATCGCCAACCATTTGGATGTGCTTGTGGCTTCTCGAGGTAGGAATCCTATTGTAATTGTATCAGCATTAGCATATCCCTCCAGAGATTGGACCCACAAACTTCTTGCTTCTGCTTTGCTTCGCGAAAATTGATCAGCTTGTGGGATTTGATCTCCTGTTGAAGCTCGGCTGATTCCTCCGCGGCTTCCTTCAAAAAAGAGTCCTGACTGTCCTCGCTATCTGAATCATCTCCACTGTGCACGAGTCCTGGTACGCGGTCATGGCGATTTCTGAAGCCGATGTGATGTTTCGCTGTGCTCCAGTCTGGCTCATTCTCAATCTCCTCCTTGGTGGAACCAGGATGGCCCTTGACATATGTACGATACGGGATAGGAGGCATTGTAAAGTTTCGCAAGCGACGAACTGGAAAGCAAGCACAGAGGCACAGAGCTCGACTTTTGTAGAAACGGCGAGCTCTTCCTCGGAATCGGCAATGACAGTTTTGACACGGAATGCAAGAACTCAATCCCACCTTGATCAAGTTCTTGTAGGTCGATGTAGAGCCGCGGAGGAGCGGGGTATCCAAGCTGACGTCAATCACAGCCAGATTTGGTAGTTGACCGTTTGATGGAGAACCTTTCAAGGGTATAAGCATTCTTGGCGTGAACTCAATAGAGCCTCTGCTTTCCGGTTTCGCTCTGAGCGCAACTGAAGCTAGAGTACAGTATTTCAAATATTGCAGAACATCTATCCATGGTGAGAGAGGTGGTGTCTAGAGCGAACAACTCAAGTCGTGAAAGTCATTATATTTGGACCAAAGTCCATTCACTTACTGACTCAAAGTCAACAAGTACTCCTCACTCAGAAAACGCAAGTTTGGCCTGAGCTTAACCCTCGCAGATACGGCCTTTCCTTCCATCAGAGCACATATTTGAACAAAGGAGAGCTGTCTCCCATGTCAAACAACTCTTCATCTGTATACTTCGTCTTCGCCTCCTCTGCAATCTTAGCCTTTTTCTTATTAGCAACAACATAGCTCCACTCAAGCAACAGAGCCACAATCAACCCTGTAGCGCCGAATGCCAAACTCAATCCAAATCCTGTGTAATACTTCGGCTTCTCCCTTTCCAAATACATGAAACTGCCGACGATGCCACCGATGTTACCAACACCGTTGTTGAGAGCAATACCGATAGCACGTCGAGAGGAAGGAGCAAGATTATTAGCGTTCCAGGAGGCGGCGGCTGCTTGGATGGGGTAGATGCCGATGACGGCTAGGACGACAGCGAAGTAGGCGACACCTTTCTTCTCCGCGAGAGCACCGTTGAGAGATATGATTACTGAGTAAGCGACTACGACGATGGCCATTGGTATGACGACAAACGGCATGCGACGGTAGAAGCGATCCGACACCTTTGCAAAACAGACAGCTGAGATGGCGGCAGCAACGTATGGCGGTGCAGAGAGAAGCTGTGCAACAGTGGTAGTGAAGCCCATTGATTTCGTGATGGTCGGTAGAGTGAATTTGATACCTGGAAAAAGTCGTCAGCATCAAATCTGCCCACGAACGCTCACAGAACCTGCTTACCATAGGATAGGGCAGACTGGCAGAAAAGGAAGTATGCCTGTGTGTAGATACGGGGGTTCTTGAGTACCATCTTCAGGTCCCTCGCCTTGATGCTGGTCTCTGCCTGGAAGGCGCCGCCTTGTTTGATAAACATAGAAAGTTCAAGATATTGAATCTCGTTCGGACGAAGCCAGCGAGACGAGAGTTCAGGCGTGTCGATGAGAAGGAAGAAGCATCCTACACCGACAAAGACTGTGACGATGCCCTCAAGAATAAATATCCAGCGCCATCCTTCATATCCTGCGTGATGTTAGCGAAATGTAGAATTCTGCTTTCCCGGACTGATATCTACCCCCTACGCCATCCATTTGAGCGATGCCGGCAGCGAGAAGACCAGAAAAAGCGCCAGATAGCGCACTCATACAGTAGAAGTATGAGATACGTGTGGCGAGATTCTTTGGCATATACCAGTAACTGCAGAGGTAGATGGCGGCAGGAAAGAAGCCAGCCCTGTGTGAAAGGATTAGCTAGGCTCCCCTGTACGTGTATCAAGACATGTATCTCTTACTCAAAGATGCCCAACAAGATTCTGACAATCATAAGTCCAGCGAAGTTCTTGACTAGACCAGTGCATGCCATGATAGTGCCCCAGGATGTGACGAGGATACCCAGATAAGTAGAGGGACGCTTGAACTTCTTGAGCAAGATGTTGCTTGGGACTTCGCAAAGGACGTATGGTATGAAGACTGAAAGCACTATCAGGGGCTGAACCATGGAGTGTCAGAAGCTCGTATAAGGTGCCACTCACAGATCGACAGCACAATGTTGTACTGAACATCAGTCATGCCCAGATCCTCAATCATACCCTCAATCTTCGCGTTACCAATGTTTGCACGGTCAATATGAGCCATCAGGTAGAGTACAGAGAGCATTGGTACAAGACGAAGGTCGACCTGGCACATGGCTCAGTAATCACAATCGACATCATGGAATATCTTGAACGACTCACCTTGCGGAACGTCTTCTTACGCTGCTCTTCCGAGTAGTTTGTGAAGAACTCGGCATCTTCGGGGTCAAGGCCTAGCACTCGGAAGGACTCAATCTCAGTGATAATCGGAGCGTCTTCGATGTGCATCGCCTCATCGTCCAGCTTCTTCTCCAGAGAGTGTCTCGCAGCCATAATGGGTAAAGAAGTACAGGTGCTTCCGCTCAACTGATGTGAGGTTTCGAGCAATGAAGCATACGAAAACCATCGAGATCGTGGTCCAATATATGTCGGAAAATCACCCCGGATAAGCGAATGCTTGATTGGGAGATTTTGCGGAGGTGCGGGGTCAGAGACATGGGGTGAGCCCTGCCCCACCGCATATCAGCACTAACTCACAGCGAATGCGCGGGGTTGGCCAAGATTGTGGTCTTGATAGATATGGTCATCTGCTCGAGTACGTGCCGGCAAAGGCACGGAGAAATGACGGATAAGTGGCAATGACGATCGATACCCGTTCCTCGTCGGACGACCCAAACTTACGGCCAGTTGAGATGAGCTGTATTGTTCTGTGCTTTTCGGTTGAACTAGTTCAATACGTGACTACCTGTAATCAAAGGCCATTCTTCATCCAATATGATTGTGGAAGAAGTCAACAAGATCAAAGAAGCTACGCTTATAACTCCTTTCAAACTTTCCGCTCGTACGATTGACGGTCTGCAATCCATACTGATTCTCAAACGACCCAAACTCATTGTTATCGATGAAACTCCAAGCCAGCGCTCCAATGACCTTGACGCCATCAAGATATATAGCTTTGAGAGTCTCTGTCAAGAAAGCTTGAAAGTAGAGTGTTCTCTCCAGATCATAGCGTTGCTCGGGGAGGGTCTTCTCCGCATCTTTGAAAGGGTTGAAGCCGAATTCGGTGATCATGATGCCACCAATAGGATGGAAAGTCTTCCAGACGTAGCCAAGTTGTTGGCGAACGTATTGAGGAGCAATGTAGGCGTAATCGTTTGACTTTTGACCGAACTGCCAGCCATTCTCCTGAATGCCATTTTGTGTAACATTGACACAGTAAGGGAAAAGACTGTGGCTGCTGTTGTGGATGCAACTTTCCAGACCGTTAGAAGGTGCAGAAACGAGCTGCGACACATAGGGATCAAAGGCCCAAAAGTCAATGGATCCGTTAATTGCCTTTAGCTGATCGGAAGTCAAAGCCGTGAGGTTTACGGCTGTGTTGAGAACGCTTGAGGGATATTGCTTGCCAAGGAACAGCGGATTGCCCCAGACACCGAGAATGAATTCTTGATATCTCAATGCCGCAGCGACATCCTCGCTGTTAGTAAGATCGCGCGGCACTGCCAGGTTGTTGGCAAACTTGACAGTGATTTTACCCGTGCCCTTCAGAGTTTGCTTGTACCATTTATAGATAGCCGAGTGAATTAGAAGGATGTTCGTGTTGGCTTCATAAGTGTCGTACTGCAGATTGATACCAGTATTAATTTCGTTGAAGGTGACCCAGATGGGCACTCTGTCAGCGTATCTCGTCATGACCTGCTTAGCATAGTACATGTAGTCGTCCATTGATGATGTGGCATTATCGTAGTCCACTGATGGCGGCGTGTCTGCATGAACAAGGGTAACGATTGGTTTGATACCATATTTCAGGCAGGAATTGATGACGTCGTCATAATGATCCAAGCCTTGTTGATTGACCGGAGTATTCGCATTGCCAAACGGTACAATACGACTCCAAGAGATTGAGAAAGAGTAATAGGGCACGCCCATCGCAGCTAGACGTGCAATGTCCTGCTTGTACAGATAGTAATTCATGTCTGCGACGACAGAGTCATTGGTGTGACTCAATGCAGGAATTTTCAGGTTCCCAAATATATCCAGACCACCAGGACCACGACCTTCTTGTTGCAAGGCACCCTCAATCTGCCACGCACTGCCGGCGACACCCCAGATGAAGTCGTTGCCAAACTTCATGGAAGCAGCGCTCGTCTCAAACGGAAGAGCAGGAGGGAAGACAAGTTCGGCGGATGCAACAGGAGTCGGCAACATGGTGGTGGTGAAGGGCACAGTGTCGGAGTAGGCGTAGTTTGCCCACAGAGCGGCATATGCACTCTGGCCATACTTTCCATCAGAAGTCGCCGAAGGATTCAACGAGTATGTCGTGTAGACAATTCCAGAGGGCAGCAAGCTCTTGGCTTTTGAATACGGAGGAGCGAAAGCGCTCTTGTACTGGACAGGCGAGCGGACCGGTGTAGCATATCTGTTGCTGGTGACTTGAGTGTAGCTGAAAGGTCCTGCATTTGCGCCAGTGGTTGTCGGCACGATCTCGTAATCGATCAGTACTCTAGCAACGGGGCTTTTGTTGGAAATTGCACGTACCGATGTCTTCGACTCGTGATTGGGAAGTGCTGCGATTGGATCAGTCAAGACTGAGACTACCGCAGCCCACTTGGTGAATGTCGTCAGATGCATTGCTCTCTCAATTAGGATTGCCAGATGTTCTTGGGCGCGGATGTGGTAGCGGAGCAGCTTATTATACACAACTCAGATCTTCGCTCGGCAAATCGACCTTCTCAACTGGCTTCTGGTACTTCCCGTATCCCGTATCCCATATCGACCGTAGAGTCTTTTGTGGAGAAGAAGCGGGGAGCGATGACAAGCACAATGCGCACTCTTTACCATGCCCTAAGGGCCGTGTGCCGAACCCTAACAGAGAGCGGCAATTTTATTTGGTGGGGATGCCCTCGGCCTTGGGGTATACTGTACAGTCTTTTGTGGTGAAGAAGCGGGGAGCAATGACAAGCACAATGCGCGCTCTTTACCATGCCCTAAGGGCCGTGTGCCGAACCCTAAAAGAGAGCGGCAAATTTATCTGGTGGGGACGCACTCGGCCTTGGGGTATAGGCCCGACTGTGCAACCCGGACCTGACCTACCTCTTTCTTATATCGTGAGGAACACTCGTCCTCCAGGGTTGGTCCTAACCCGAGAAAGCATGGAACTTCTTCCAAGGGCAAGCGACGCTCGATCGTGAGCGCGCAAGACACGTATCGGCGTGGGAGATGCTGTCATCGACAGTCGTCACGCTGAAGCGCGTTGGGTGTTTTGCAGTCAGATGCGGTCGGATCTTGCTTGCTGGGGACTAGAGGCTCCTAAGAGTGGTACATAGCGCTCCTTCTCAGCGATGTCTTGCATCAGGCTCAGCTTATCCATTGTTCGTCTGGAAAGGTCGTGCTGAGAAAGTGGAAAGGTGCGAAGAATGACGTTTGGTCGCGTCGGCCGAAAATGAATGCCAAGGCGTACTTTGCTTCTTTCCGCCCAGCCCGCTCCGCTGCTGACATTTCGTCGACATCATCAGCTCAACAATATCATCATGTTCAAGCGGCCTTGCATGAACATCTTCTCTTGGCCAAGGGCTTAGGACGCACGCGGGTAGATCTGTCGCTACGTCAAGTCATCAAGATTGCGCAATCAGCAGCTGTCTGATCAAGACCGACTTGGCCGCCGAAGAAACAGAGTCAAGCTTCGCCAACTGCCTCGCCAATGCTGGCGGTGCTAAACACTGCTGCCTTCCATACCTGTCCGCAACGTCGGACAATGGAGACGGCCCTTTTCCCAGACCGGTCTATCAATCATGCTTTCTCGACACCTCAACGTTGCTTCCTCCAGCCTTCTTGACTTCGTCCTATCGCTCATCTTCATTAATGCGCTCCTTGGCAATAACCATGTGCACCTTGACATGCTCTGCACTACCCGTTTCTTATCTCTTGACTTCTTGTCCTCAACTCTTTAGACGTTTGGCGCTTGCACATCGCGATTCTCGGACCGGCGTCATCACGGTGCGTTGGAAAGTACATTGACGAGATTGAGACATGTGAGTCCGATAAATATAAGAGGTAGGTCGAGGCATGTTGCACGACAGCTCAGTAACCTCCATCCGCCCTCTCTCGTCATCATGTTCTCGCTTCTTTTGGCTTGCGCCGCCATTCCCCTTGCTCTTGCAGCACCGGCTAAGACTCCCAACATCACCTTGGCCAACGACTCATTCGACTATGTCATTGTCGGAGGTGGCTTGACTGGCTTGACCGTCGCCAGTCGTCTGTCAGAGAACCCTTCAATCAAGGTTCTTGTGATCGAAGGTGGACAGGACAACCACAATGATCCTCGCGTGTACGATGTCCGCACCTATGGTCAAGCATTCGAGTCTGATCTCGACTATAACATGACATCGACTCCCATCTCGTGGAGAAACGGTACCAAGCTTCCTATGGCTGCTGGCAAGACGCTTGGTGGCTCTGGAAGCATCAATGGTGCTAGTTGGACCAAAGGACCCAAGACTCAGTATGACCTTCTTCCCGTCCTCATCGGGGATGAGTCATGGGGCTGGGACGGCTTGAACCAGTACATGCTCGGTGCCGAACACTTCTATGCACCTTCCAAAGAGCTCAAGTCGAAGGGAGCCGATTACGACGGACATAAACATGGCTTCAGTGGTCCCGTCCAGGTATCTTTCGCCCAAGGCATGTTCGGGAGTATTCAGCAACCAGCTCTCAATGCTTCTCAGCAGTTATGGGGTCTCGATATTATCGATGATGCGGCCTCTGGTATTGTCAACGGAGCAACGACCATTCCTAATATGGTGCAGCCTGATGTTAGCCAGAACAGATCTTCACCATACACCGCGTACATACTCGGCGAGCCGAAACAACGCGACAATCTCGTCATCTTGACTGGCCACCGCGTTGTCGAGATCAGCTGGAGAAACACTTGTGCCGAAGAAGATCCCGACTGTGTGCTCACCGCTGATGGTGTATACTACCAAACCTCGCGCAACAGCGAAAGACTCTTCGTCAAGGCGATCCGCGAAGTCCTACTTGCGGCCGGTGCAATGCAAAGCCCCCAACTTCTCGAACTATCTGGTGTTGGCGATCCCGCCATCTTGAAGAAGGCCAGGGTACCAGTGAAGAAGACCCTCATGGGCGTTGGCAAGAACCTACAAGAGCAGACCAAGAATACAATCACCTACACACCAAAGTCCGACGACCTCGAGGGTTCTGGCCCGTCCTCGGCGATTGCCTTCCCGAACGTGCATCAACTTGTGGGCAACTCTTCCTCCGATGTCTACGCCGAAACAGTCGCAGGTCTCGCCTCGTACGCAGCTGAACTCGAAGCAAAAGGCCTTGTTGCCAATGGCACTGCCACACACGAAATCTTGAGATACCAAGTCGCGAACTTGTTCAATCAGAGCGAAGCAGCAGCTGAAATCTTCTTCACTCTTGCCACAGCTACAGATACTAGTGCTGCAACAGTAGGCGCCGATCTCTGGAACCTGATTGTGCTCGCAAGAGGTACTATTCACATTTCGAGCAACAACTCTTTCGATTTACCTACAGTTGAACCATCATATTTTGGTCATCCTTTAGATTTGCAGTTGCAGACTCTGGCGACTAAGCAAGCGCATGAAGTTTACAGCACTGCTCCTTTGGTTGATATGGTTACGGAGTGTGTTCTTCCGGCTTCTATTCCTGCCGACTATGCAGGATGGGAGACGTTCGTCAAGAATACTTTTACTTCTGTTTGGCATCCTATTGCGACGTTGAGTATGATGAAAGAAGAGATGGGCGGTGTGGTCGACAACAAGCTGAAGGTGTATGGGATTAGCAATGTCAGGGTTGTGGATGCGAGTGTTTTGCCTGTGCAGTTGTCTGCGCATTTGAGTTCGAGTCTGTACGGGATCGCGGAGAAGGCTGCTGTTATGATCAGAGAAGACCAGAAGTAGATGAATGATGTTGACGACGCTTTGATGATGAATGATGGTACACATGGTTGATGTTATAGACTAGAGTAGATCAATAGAGCAGAAATGCATGGTGTACACACCTTACAGAATCGCGACACCGTTAGGAGGACTGGCGACGCCTCCGGGTACGTGGATGGGCATGCTGCTGAAGAAGAAGGAGTACTTGTTCTTCTCCTTGCACTCTTTGGCCAATCTGTGCAGGTCAAAGATCTCTCCGATCGGCAGACCCCAGCCGGCTAGCAGCCACTCATGCAAGAGGTAGTCGGTGTTTTGACAAGGCCAGGCCTCGAAGCTGGGCTGATCGCCCGCCACAGCAGCAAATCCCTTCTCCCACATCCAACGCACCGTAGCCTCTGAAGATTCGACACCGATGGCAGGAGGAGGATACGTCTCCGAGAGCGTCGTGCGTGCTTTCTCGTCCAAAGCCTCATAAGCATTCGTCCATCCCGTACGAATGAACAAGATATCTCCCTCCCTAAACTCCACACTCTGACTCTTTGCAATCTGCTCCAACACATCAACAGTGATGGGAGTAGTCTGAAAACAAGCCTCTACACTCCAATCCCCCTTCTCCTCTGCCCAGCTCTTGTAGTCCAACAACACACCTCTTCCCACAACACCGCCGTTCTCCACCCACACGTGAATGCCGTTCTTCTGTGAACCCAAAACGTCCTCATTCGTGCAGCCATTATAATATCTCTTTTCCTTTTGATAGCCATAATGTCTGAACCCATCCCACTGACTCGAACTCTGCGTGTTGAAAGTCACCGTATCGTCATTGACACTTCTGGGTGCTTTGTTATTGATACTGTGACCGAAAGCTACTCTGTTGAAACACGGCGGTGACATTTTATCCAGCGGCCAGTCGACAGAGATGCGAATGCCATGTTCAATCTCCTTTGCAGCGGTAAGGGTGTTGGTGGGTGTGAGTAGGTTCAAGGCGCCGAGTTGGTCGGAAGTGCCGTAGAGACCCCATGCGTTCCCATGAGGGCCATTCTTGTCCAGGGGAAGGGAGGAGAAGGGTGGGCGTGCTTGTGACATATCTTGGGTGGTGGTGGGCTGACGCGTTTGACTGTCCGAGGAGCTGCGGCTGGGCGTGCCTTTTTGTTGATGGTGACGTGGGCGGGGAAGCTGCATTTCCGCTTTGCTTTGCCCGCTTTTCCGAGTGACGGCTTGTTTTTCCGGTGGTGCAAAGTCGACGTCGTAAGGGGGGGCACCCTGGTTGAGAGTTCATCATGGTATACAGCGACGACGGTACCCTTTTGGCAGACAAGTATTACATGGATGATCGACCAGAAACTTGATCATGGTTTTGAGTTTAATTAGATATTATTCAGCCCAAGTCTGGAGCAACTAGACGATGGTACGAGTGTTTTGCAATGTGTAGTGTTCATTTGGAAAGTCTACCTGGACACTTTCTAAAACAACAAGAGAATCGGTTCATTATGTTAAGGAAATCATCTAAAGAAAGGAACCATCCCACTTTGGTATTCGACCTCCTCACATTGTCTGTTGCTCCTCGTATGAAATGTGTGATCTTTCATTAAAGTAGGTATCCATGGCTGGATGAACATTCGATCCTCCAACAGCCGCATGCACAGCACTCCGGTAAGCCACGACATTCTAGACCAACACCCATCATACCCAAGTTCCCACAACATCTCGATCACAGTGGTTAAGATCTCGGGTCTGACCAACTACACCCGACTCATCGTTGAGATAGACTACCAGCTCCACGGCGCAGGGACTCTGGAGGCTTGCAAGCCACAAAAGCCAAATTCGCAATCGTTGGGGGTCCGATATTACTCGGGCGCAAAACACGACGCGGCTCTGTAAACATTCTTTGCGCCTTTCTCGAATTAAGAGTGTGAAGGGGGCTTGACCAAGTTTACTTTGACAACGCTCGAGGTTTTTCTGTCTGCAGTATCGGTATTGCGACGGACGAGTCTGGACGTGTCTGTCGCTTCATAGCGCTCAATTCGATTGCTCCGTCTCACTTGGGATGCTACAACATGAGCGTCATCCCCAACCCAACTCTCACCACACAACATGGCAGCAAGCCACCTCCATCAGTCCTCATCGACTTGTGAGACGGTCCCCTGACCGGAAAGCCTTTCCAGGGACTGCCGGAAATACGTCATGCCAGATCGTCACGATAAGGTTGAGAGCCCCGATGTCCCACAACGATCCGGGAACGGGTCTCGCTCTGTTCCGACCACCAAAATCGCATCCTTTGTCACCAAAACCTCATCGATCCGCACGGCTTTTGTTTCCACGTTCGAATTTTCCTTCCACCTTTGTTCTCCTCATCGCGTGGGCCTCCGCGGCTAACTAGTGATTTAATAGGTCAAGAATGATGTTTTCGTGGTTGATGATATCATCACTTTTCTCCATCATAGGCTGAAAACATGTGTTCCTTCAACAACTCCCTTTGTATATAGGTAGGTCGTAAACGTATTCCTGCATTCTTAACACCCCTTGCTATTTCACAATCCGCCACACCAGGCTTCACCTGGCAACCCATCAACCAAAGATGGCTCTCTTCAAGGATACAACCTTTGGCTTTCTTATGCGCAACGTTTCCGGTGGAAGACTATTCAGATATGGCGACTGGGACAACGACGAACTTCGTGAGAAGTGGATGAGCAGTGGAGAGATCAAGGAAGAAGAGTCTTCCGACGACGAGGAGAAGAATGGATCGAAGAGCAAATACAAGCTCATCGACTTCGTAGAGGGCGACGAAGATGTACGTTGCACTACCACACCCTAACCATTCACATGAACTGATTCTTCGCAGAACCCGCAGAACTGGTCCACCTTCAAGAAGTGCTTCGTCACTTTTAACATCTGCTTCCTCACTCTGTCCGTCTACGTTGGATCTGCCATTTACACTTCTGGTCTGCCCTTCATGACCCAAGAATTTGGCGTTTCGACAGAGGTCATTACTATTGGTCTTACCCTCTATGTTCTCGGCTACGGTATCGGTCCCATGATCTTCGCTCCCCTCTCAGAAATCCCCCAGATTGGTAGAAACCCCATCTACATCAGCACTCTGGTCGTCTTTGTCTTTTTCAACTTCGGTGTCGTATATGCAAAGAACATCGGTATGCTTCTGGCTTTCCGTTTCCTTACTGGTTTCTTCGGATCTCCCGTTCTGGCCACTGGAGGTGCTTCGTTGGCAGATATCTACCCTCCCGCCAAGCGCGCATACGCTCTGGCCATCTTCGGTATCGCCAACATCATGGGTCCATCGCTTGGTCCCGTCATGGGTAACTGGGCAGCTCAGTTCAAGGGCTGGACTTGGCCCATCTGGATCATCATCTGGATCTCTGGCCCTTGCCTCGTCTTCTTGATCTTCTTCTTCCCTGAGACCAGTGCCAACAACATTCTTTACCGCCGTACTGCTCGTCTGCGTAAGTGGCAGACCGAGAACGGTTACCTGGATGACAAGCCCTACGACAAGATCAAGTGCCAGCCTGAGATTGAAGGCGAGAAGATGAGCGCTGCCGATATGGCCAAGATGACTCTTGTCAAGCCTTTCTCCCTCACCCTTAAGGAGCCTATCGTCTTTGCACTGAACCTTTACATTGCTCTGATTTATGCCGTGCTTTACTGCTGGCTGGAGTCGATCCCCATCGCCTTTGAACAGGTATACGGATTCAGTCTCGGTATTACCGGTCTGTTCTACCTCGGTATCTGTGTCGGTGGTCTCATCTGTATACCTCCTTACTTCTACTACAACTACTACTACGTTGAGCCTCGCTTCTCGGAAGATGGCACTCTTCGTCCTGAGATCAGACTGGAGCCTGCACTGGTTACATGCTTCGCTCTTCCCATCTGTCTGTTCATGTTCGGTTGGACCGCCCGCGCCGATGTGCACTGGATCGTCCCTCTCATCGGTACCTCGTTCTTCACCATCGGAGCCTTCGGTGCCTTCTCTGGTGTCCTCAACTACCTCGGTGATGCATACCCTGCATCTTTCGCTTCCATCTCTGCTGGTAACGATTTCTTCCGTTCGTGTTTCGGAGCTTGTTTCCCTCTGTTCGCCCGCCAGATGTTCAACACCTTGGGCTTGAACTGGGGTAACTCTCTTCTCGGCTTCTTGACCATCGTCTTCATCCCCATTATCTACGCCTTGTGGTGGAAGGGAGACAGACTCCGCGCTCGCAGCGCAAACGCCTCCCAAGAATACATCAAGGGAAACAAGAAGGACGACAAGAAGGATGGCGATAAGAGCGACGATGAGAAGACCCAAGTCGGCAGCGATGAAGACAAGGAGAAGGACAAGGACGAGCAGTAAAACAATAAGGCGCTACGACTAGGAACGACGACTGTATAGACTAATATGTAATAAAATCTAATGATGAACGAATTGTACTTTTATGCAAAGACACAACGAGTTTCATGATACGGCAACTCGTTGCGAGGAACCAATCCTTCCCCACATTCGATGAGAACGATTCCCAGCCGTCTGCCCTGAATCGGGTGATGGGTGACAGACTTGTTTCGTCGAGGTTTACCCACCACATCGTGCCTGCAAAGTAGTATATCGCGACCGGTCAGATCAGTGCGTAGCAATGAAGGGCGAGATCTTCGAGAGGCAGTAGAATGGTGCATCCAAAAATCGCTCGATTAAAGGCATCGAAATGAACCCTCCTGTGAAGAATAGCCGTTTTGCGTCGATCCACGTCATAGGGACGTGAAAGTTTATCATGATGGGAGGCCTGGCCACAGGTAAAGTTTGTTCTTCGCTATCTCGTCGACCCTTGGACATGTAACCTCCGTCTATACAATGCACGCAGAGCCATGTGATTCAAACGCCGGATTCTAGGAGAGACGCTATCACCTTATTTCAAAGACGCCGTCACGCTTGACCGCGGGCGCACAAGAGGTCGTCATGTCGACGCAAAGCACGACGGAATCGGTGCAGGAATGGCTGCGACTGCGAGCGCTGTCAAGGTGCGACGATGTAAAGTGAAGGCGCCGACCGACTTGTAGCTGACTGGCTAGATATCTCGCGCCAAACAACATCACCGCCGACGTCGTCAATGCGGAAAGAGGTGAACCACTCGCACCTTCCCTAGCCGCCAGCCCGCTCTTGACAGCCATCACTCAAAATGGCGCTCTACGGATGAATTGCGACCGCGCTTTTGTTTCGCTCATCGATTCGTCGACTCAGTACATCCTCGCCGAAGCCACCAGAACTATCTCGCTTCGTGACAGCAGTAACTTTGCCAATCCCCAAGACGCCCTCTTTCTCGGGGTACAGACATTGGACAAGGAGTACGGCATCTGCCCACAATCTGTCGCCATCTTCACCGATCCTACCGGTCGCACGGAGGTTGACGGCCACGGAGTCGTCGCGAATAAGACACGCTATGTCATCCGTGACTTGCGGACGCTCGACCAGTACAAGGACTGCCCTTATGTCGTCGGCTTCCCTCATATGGTCTCCTACGCTGAGGTGCCAGTCAAGAGCGCGTCGGGCCACATGCTTGGAACATACTGCGTCATGGACAACAGGATCAGAGACGACTTCTTCAGCGACACCACTATCGACATCTTGAACGACATTGCGGCTTGTATCACCGAGCATCTGGAGCTGCATGCCGTCAAGCAGGACTCTGGACGAGGTCTGCAGATGATGAGGGGTCTTTCGCAGTTCATTGAGAGCAGGAGATCGGCCAAGGAGCCGTCAAAATCAAGGCAGGCTTCTGTCGTCAGTCACAACGGCTCCCTCGACTACTTTGACCATGTCACTCCTGCCGACTCGACCTCGGTGTCTAGCTCGCCTCTGTCGGAAGGAGGAAGCTTGGACGATAGTTTAATGCACAATACAACTCCACTGACTTCTCCCGACGACCACTTGGCTCTATCCGGTCCAGAACCTCTCAGCTCACCGTCCGGCCTCCCTAATACGTCGCTACCACCCACCTCGCCCGCAGTCTCATCGATCAAGGACGTTTACTCCAGAGCTGCACATCTCATTCGTGCTGCGATTGATGTCGAGGGTCTGGTCTTTCTTGGTGGCTCTACTCAGACCTCTATGCATGACCTCACACTGTCTCAGACAGCGTCCAATCACAAGAGTCATCAGCCAGCGCCATCTTGCGAAGTTCTCGGTAGCTCCATCATTCCCGGAGTCTCCAAACTCGGCTCTCCTGGAGAAAACTTAACATTACACGACTCTTCTCTCAGATATCTGATCCGTAAATTTCCTCGAGGCTGCGTCTTCGTTGCTGACACCAATTATTGTCCCAACTCTAGCAAAGAGGAGGTCTTCATCGCTCAAACTTACTCACAACATACCTCTTCAACTGCCGTCAAGGTACCTAAAGAGCTGCAAGCTCTCATCCGCAAAGCTCGTTCCCTGGTCTTTCTGCCACTTTGGGACTCGACACAGGAGAAATTCATTGTCGGTATGCTCGGATGGACAAGTGACCCCACTCGCGTGCTTGCCGAACAAGACATGACCTGCCTGTCAGCCTTTGGCAACACATTCATGACCGAAATCGCCAGAACAGAGATGACTCAACTTGCCCGCGCCAAGTCAGACTTCCTATCCTCCATCTCGCATGAGCTCAGATCACCACTTCACGGTATACATGCCGCTGTTGATCTACTCCTAGATCCTCAGAACGAGTCCAAGACTGAGTTAGTTGAGATGATTCAGAGTTGTTCCTCCACCTTGCTTGACACATTGAATCACGTCTTGGACTTCTCAAGGGTCAACAAACTTACCGACGTCGACGCTGAATCGGATGCCCTTACCTGTGCAGAAAAGACCGAAGCCAGTCAAAATGTCTTCGGTGATATGAGCGAAGAGTATCTTTGTGGCCTCGTGCAAGACGTAGTAGAGGGAGTACACTTCGGCCAAGCCTCACGAAAAGCTGCATATAACAAGATGGTGAGTGCGGATCTGAACAATCCCACAGGCAACGACTCATCATTGGATACAATCATCGACGGCATCCGCGACACAATGCCACAGACTTCAGATGACGCCGTCGCTGTGTACCTTTACATGGAGAGTCATGCAGAGTGGTGCATGATGCTTCGTGCGGGCGCTTGGAAGCGTCTAGTCATGAATCTGTTCGCCAATGCGCTCAAGTATACCAATGAAGGATTTATTGAAGTCACGTTGAAGATGGTCACATATCCCGATAGACCCAATAAACGGACTGCGCATCTTATGGTCAGCGATACCGGTATTGGTATGAGCCCTGAGTTCCTGAGACAGGCGTTTGAACCATTTGTCCAGGAAAACCCCATCGCCGACGGCACCGGACTCGGGCTTAGCATCGTGAAGAAAATTGTTGACGACCTCCATGGAACTATCGAACTGCAGAGTACACAAGGCGTGGGCACTCGCTTTGACGTCTTTGTACCAATTTCTGACTTTGACGAGTCCAAAAAGTTGACCCACCCCCCTGGAGGAGGGGTGCTTGATCCTAAAGCTGCGCTCGGAGGGCACACCGTGTGCCTGTTGTCGAATCTCTTGCCGATCAACGAGCTGAGCACTTCGACCGCTTCAGTCGACTTGCAAACGCGCCGTATCACAACGATGCACGTATACGTGCGCTCCATTTCGGAAGGATGGTTTGGCATGAAGACGACGGTCTCTGGCTCACTGGAAGATGTTGATGCAGATATCATCGTCGCCGAAGAATCGCAAATAATGAGTCTCATGTCGACGAACCCAGAACTTTCGCAGACACTCAACAAACGCCGAATCGTCCTCGTGGGATCGCACTCACACCCGACTGGCAGTGCTTACCAAATCCCTAATTCTGTGCGTCTGGCCTACCCGCTTGGTCCGAAAGCGCTGGTGCGTGCTTTAACAGCTAGCTTGAGCCAGACTTTCGAGACACAATTCCCGCTAGTCAAGCATCTCAAGCATACCATTCCGCTAGGATCTCCACCACCTTCACAGTATGTGAAAGCGGCAAGCAACGGATTGCAGACTTCCACAAAGATAGCCAAGAAGGTACTCAAGAGCGAGGAAGGTATTGGCGAGGTAGATGTCGCAGATGGACAAGCCCAACAGCACTTCCTCCTCGTTGATGACAACGCGATCAACCTGCGCTTGCTGTCAACTTTTATGAAGAAGCTAGGCTATACTTCGGAGACCGCCATCAATGGACTGGAAGCTTATGAAAAGTTCAAGGCTAATCCTAGATTCACCACTATCTTGATGGATATCAGTATGCCTATTATGAACGGGTTCGAGTCAAGTCGCGCAATCAGGGATCATGAGGCTTTGCAGCCGAACATGAAAGCTGCCAGGATCATCGCATTGACTGGCTTGGGCTCTGAGGCTTCGAAACAAGAAGCCAAGATGAGTGGGATTGATGAGTTTTACACGAAGCCTGTCAAGTTTGATGCGCTCAAGGCGCTCTTGCAAAGATGAACACATTCTGAAGTATCGGGAATCACAATATATCATTCATGGATTAGCTAAGAGCATTGCTCTGCACTAAGCTTACTCCACTACCGACAAAGTGGTCTCTTCGACCCGAAATTCCAACATCCTCTTGTCCCACGGAAAATCTCTAAGATACGACCCAACGCCCCAATGATCGACCAACGCGTCATCCTTGGTCGCGTATGCCCATCTGCATGCTTTCAACATCTCCAGATTCAACCCGATTTGATATTCATGGCCAGCCTCCAAACCATCTACCCCAGTGGCGCGCGTAGATCTACGGATGTTTCTCTCTCTGCCTTGATCGTCAAGTTCGCGACCTCTTTGGACGATAGACTTTGGCTGCGGCTGAACATTTGCAGCTCTTCCGAAAGCGTCCTCCATTGTCACGGGTAATTCAGGTTCAAGAGTGATGAAGTAAGCTGCATCTGACGATCCTCGTATGCGTCTTATCGCACCTCTTTGTATCTGTATACGGGTCGTTGGGACTGCAAGACCGGTGGTAGTATCGGTGATTGTGATACCGTGGTTGGAAAGCGCCAGATGAAGATGAAGAGGCGTGTTCCAGGTGAAGAATGTGATAGGAGCACGTGCGTGCGATGTCAGCTTCATTGTAATTGTTGGAGGAGAAGGCTGGCTGAAGCTGTGGGATGAGGGGGTGATGGAGAGCTCGATGTCTATAAGTGCAGAGGGGGTGGTTGATTGCGCCATCGATTCTTGCATCGTATTTGGATCACTCGAAAGCGCCTAGACGAGTCTTTCTCGCAGAATGCGTAGACATTGTGGACGCAGATGTCGGGAAAAGCGAGGAACTCGAGGGGTAGGCAGTCAACACGTAGATAGCCCTCGGTACAATACACTCCTCCGGGAGGAAGAGTGGAGCGGCCAAAAGCTTACGACAACGACAGGTCACACAAGTCATGACCACAATGATGACACCTCTCTCTAGAACCGAAACATCTGCCAGATCAAGACATTGAATGACGATTTGTTTTTCCCTCGATGACGGACCAAATATACCGACCAAGTGAAATTTCACCACATCAAAATTCTGGATACGTGGATTTGGTAAAAGCCTGCGATTTGCGGAAAATACGAGCAATCCTTTGTCCTTTTGCCAAGTATAGCGACCAAAAGCCATCACTGACCCGTGATAATATCCCACCCTTCTTTAGAAATCCTGCCGAGATGTGTCCGAGTCGAGGATCGTTTTATATATGTATATGTGCTTGCTGAGAATTAGCAAATTGTCTCAATTGATGACGTTGATGTTTTGTATATAAGGGATGTTGGTTCCGGGTTGTTTTGTTCTCTTGTTGTTTTGTGATTTAGCGACTTATGAGTTTTGGACGTTTGTGTCTGAACTTATTGGCGAATTTGATACAAAACCTTGGAACCTGGAATTCCTGATACCACTTTTGCGTTCGAAATCTACCTTTGACTAGATACTATCGTCGAACTCCTAGCAGGCTCTTTTATCCCATTTACTAGCCAGCCTGCCATCCCGTTTGCCATCCTAGTGAACAGTCTGCCCAACTTCGACAACAAACCAAAACACAACACCGCGTCACCATGGGTTGTACATCTTCAAAACCAGAGTCCCAATACTCTCCTCCTCCTCAATCTATCATGCCTATGCAAGCCAATCCACCTCCTGAATCCGTATCGCCACCAATAGGATATTGCGTATATCAACAACCACCACTAGAGGGCAAGAAGAGGAAGTTTATAAGGGATTCTGGGGATGTTGTCGATCTTTTGCCATGAGTGTTTTGATGGCAGTTTGGTGCTATGGGAGGGTTTATAGGGGCATTTAGTTTGCGGAAGAGTTGAGCAAAGAAGTAGAAGGAGAGTTTCCATGCTGTGGGGTAAGAGAAGATACGGGAAGTTTGGTGTTCGAGGAAGCAAGAAATCTTCGTTCGTAAGAACCTTTTAATACATCGTTGGGCAGAAGTAGAGAAAGTAAGACGCTGCAGGTCGGATACCTTGTATAGTCTCTCTCTTCGTACAGCACGGATAGATCATATCGCAGATTCAAAAAAACCAAACACTACTAGTCTACAGTATCTAATACAAGAATCTCTTATAGGCATGACTGAACTGAACGTTCTTGTTGGAAAGCCATTGACGACATGTTGAATGAGAAGTGACCTCTTACAGGGCCGTGATATAAACGAGTGTCGATTACCACGATCTGTATAGCAACGTCCGACCACGTAGGAAAGTCCTTGCGATGTAAAGGAACAAGGCTCGTTTGTTGCAGGATTGTAAAGTTCGACCTGCAGATGTGATCATCTTCAGTCCCATGAAGCAGAGACTCGGCCGCAGAGGAATGTTTTCGCAAGGGTGGTAATCTGGGTCTTGCCCTTTGTAATATCCGACGTTGAGATGGAAGGTTGTATACGTGCTGCTTCAGAATCGTGCTCGACATGTTGCTGCGTGAAGTGGGACCACGTCTCATCTAAGTGAAAGGTGAAAGCAGGCTTCTGCTCGTCGCTTCGGAGTTCACTTCTGAGATATCGTCAGAGTGTAGCATCCCACACGTTGTCGGTAGACCGAGTCAAACTGCATTCGGAGTGTTGGCATAGTCATGTTGGCAGACTGATTGTAATTTTGCTTTGGTTGGAGGCGCAGGTGATGATGAGTCTGTGGCCAAGACTTCTGGCCGCTCGGGAAAGGAAACTTGCCCCTTCGTGTCACAGTCATCCCTGCGCTCACTGATGAAACATCCTCCTTTGACGTATGATCATCTTCGAGTGCATTATGTTCAGTTCTTTTGATGATATCTCCTCGCTTGCCTAAAGCAGCTCAATCACAGTAAACCTCGACAACACATATCTGCGGTCAACAAGACCAAGAAACGATCGACGACTCAAGATGTCGCGACCCATGCCACAGTCGCCCAGGATTTGTCCATCAACACTCGCCTCTTCACCAGATTGGCTCTCTCGACATGCGCCAGACTGTGCACATCACAAAGGTCTTGTAGCCCGATCCCAAGAAAGGTGATCATCAAAGCTGGACGCTCAGTTGATCTGACGGAAGTCGCGACCCTGAAAGACACCGCCGAAAACACCTCCATCCCAGTCCCGGTATACTGCTTGTTTGTTCATAAGGGACGCACATACGTTCCCATGAGGCGCATACGAGGGAGATGATCGGCAAGGTGTGGTATGAAATTGGAGACAACGTCCAACAGAAACTCACAGCTCAACTCAGACTTATGGTAGGGTAATTGAGCTCATTGACTCCTCTTGATGATAGCCAGAGCTGTACAAGAGGCAGTCTGTATGATGCACGTATGGTCAGGCACAAGCTACGCCTCAGGCGATTTACGACAATACAAGACTTCCATGTCTGGCTCCGCAAAGGGTTCTCTCTAGCTGACCACCCACACCCAGAAAGATTGAACAGCCAAGAAACACAAGATCCTAAAGACATGGAAGCTATGTAAGATGGTCCTTGGCCACCCCCTGTCTTCACGCACGCCGATCTGCACCATGGTAACATATTTGCGAAGGGACAGAAGGTGGTCGTGATCATAGATGGGAGTTCTCCGGTTGATATCCTCAGTACTGGGGATACACCGCAGCTTGGTACGGCAATTTCACCAGGACTGATTGGCAAGGCGTGCTTCCTCAGTTTCTGACTCCATTTTCTGAGGAGCTTGCCACGGAGACTACACGACAGAAATGGCGGGGCGAGTACTGAACTGAAAAAGTTGTACAAGACTAACCATCCATTGACTTCTCTCATTATCCATCCTAGAACACAACACAAGCTTAATGTTCTGGTTTACAACGCGACCTCGAGCGACTATCTCCTTCTCTTCTAGTATATCCCACGTTGGCCTTGGCTTTTGCAAGTCTTCCAGCTTCATATACCACCCAGCAGCAGTCTTCCTCGCCACGTAACACCTGGCAGTCTCTTCGATCTTCTTCAGTCCGGTACCGCAGTACCCAAAAATCTTCCGTCTCCCTCTAATGCAGCAAGCGCACCTTCAATCCATGACAGACATCTCCACTCGGATTATCCTTGAACGACAGGCGCGTCCTCCATGATAGAATTCACACGCTCTGTGTCTTCGATCTTGGCGATAGTGACGCGTGCGAGGAGATTGTCGGCATGGCGAACGTCTTCGACTTCTGCTTTTTCGAAGATCCAGCCTTTGTAAGCTGAGTTTGTTACATGATAGTGCATGCCTGGGACAGGTTTCTTGTTTTCATCCCTGGGTCCAACGAGAAAGGCCCAGTGATATCTGAATGTGTAAGTTGTTGCTTAATTTCGTGGTCACTGAAACGTATGCGTACTTGCGCTCTTGACAGGTTTGGTCATCTTCGCGCTTGGATGCGGATGTCTGGCAAGCCTGCAATCACTGCTGAGCTCGTTTGTAGAACGCAAAGATCTGACTCAACTGTATACTGTTGTCGCACTTTTTGACGGAGTCGAATCAATCATGGGAGCTTTGCTGGTCAATGGAGGATTGAAGCACGGGATTCATAAAGGAGCTGCCTGGATGGGTTTGCCTTTCCTCATTGCTGCTGCCGCCTATGCAATGTCACTTGCTGCATTATTGGTGGCTCGCAGATAGACGGTGGGAAACTTGGCAAACAACATAAAGTTAGAGACATTTTTCATTACGATATTATGTACTCAATCGTCCAAATAAGTATCGTGTAGCATTATTTCCAAGTCGTCCAAGATCATTCCAAAGTATAGTCATCAGGAAGACGGAGCGTCTAGTAGCGCTTGCCAAAGGCCTCGTCGAAGCCGGTGAGAGTGTAACGGTAGCGGACCTTGTTCTCCTTGACACCAGTGACGGCCTTGGCACAGCCCTCGGCGGAGATCGGGATGGTCTCAATCCACGACTTAATGTTCTGCTTAGAGGCCAGCTCCAGCATAGCGACCATCTCGGGGTGGTTACCGATGTGACTGGCACCGATGTAAGATCCGTTGGGGGCGAAGTCCTGGGCCTTCATAGCGGGGAGATCGTAGTCGGGCAGACCAACGTTGTGGAAGCGGCCCATGACCTTGAGGGTGCTGAGGTAGGTGGACATGTCAAATTCTTGGGTCATGTCAGAGCCTAGGAATCGTTAGTACGCGGTCGTAGTAACCATGGAAAGTTTGGATAACTCACAGTTCAGGATGAAGTCAAACTTGAAAGCCAATTCCTTGGCCCAATCCTTCTCGCCAGAGTAGATGAAGTGGTCGGCTCCAAGCTTCTTGGCGTCCTCCTCCTTGTCCTTGGTGTGGGAGATAGCGTAGACCTCAGCACCCAGAGCGTGTGCCCACATCAATGCGAAGTGACCGAGTCCACCAATACCGACAATGCCGACCTTCTTGCCAGGACCACAGCCGAGACGAACAAGGGGAGAGTAAGTTGTCAGACCAGCACACAGCATGGGAGCTGCGATGGCAGTATCGAGGTTCTCGGGAATCTTGAACACAAAGTACTCTTGTACTCTAATGTGAGAAGAGAAGCCACCTTGAGAGACAATGCCATCATCGAACTTGGCACCGTAGGTGTCGATCCTAGAGTCTCAGTCAGAATGAAGTTGACGCAGAGTATACAAATCGAACTCACTGGTTGGGGCAGTAGTTCTCCTGATCAGCCTTGCAGTTGCCGCAAGTCAAGTCAGCTCCGACTTGGGCGCCGACACCGACGCGGTCGCCGACCTTGATATCCTTGACCTTGCTGCCGACCTTGATTGCGCGACCTGTTGAGGACGTCAGCAGATGTTCTGCGTGATGTTTCCGCCGAGAAGCTGTGCTTGGGCGACATAGCTGCGAGTGTGTGGAGCGGAGCGAACGCTGAAGCCCAGCTGACATCATGACGTACCAATAATTTCGTGGCCGACACAGAGGGGAAGAGGAGTTTCACCCCAGCCACCAGTGATGGCTAATCTAGATTAGCGACTGATTGTTACATTGACGTAGACCGAGCATCTTACAGTGGACATCAGATCCGCAGACACCGCATGCGTCAATGGCAATGTCAACATCATCCTCCTTGAAGGTCTTGAGTTTGAACTCCTCCTTCTCGAAGGACTGCCATCTGTCCCTTGCGTTAGAAGATAGGTTTTGTATGTAAAGATGTCACATACTTCTTGGGATCCTTTATGACGAATCCGGTAGCGGTCTCTGGGTAACCCATGCTGAAGGATGGAAGAGGGCAGGAAGTCGTGTAAGATGAAGTTTTGTGGAAATGTTAATGAGAGAAACAGCAATAATTCCCACGGCCACGAGACTTATAGCTGTAGCTGTTTCATTGTTTGGCTTTACTGACGATGACATGATGACGTTGTTGCTTTCTTCCCGGAGCCTCCGCGAGCCTCCGCGCATCGACCGTTGAATTCTGTTCTAGATTCATGTCAAATAACCTTATTGCGCACATCACTTCCCCGGGTTTTCGGTTTTGAATGGTATCTGCACGCGAGGTCGACGATGTTTTACAATAATGCCTTGTCTCCATCACAGCATGTTTTGAACATGGTGAAATATATGTTGCGCGACTTGTACGTCTTGGACAGTTCGAGCTCGAAGGATCGTGCGACTGATGTCATCGTCAGTCTTCTCGATGCTTACCGCACTTTCTGTATATTGACCTTGGCCGACGCATCCTACCAATCAAGAGAGCTAGCATCTCTTACAGGTCGTTCACGAGAGAGACCATACCATTATGTGAGAGGGATGTTTACTTACTTATTATGCTTGATGCATTCGCGGGCAGTGTGACAGCTATGATATATTGGAGCTAAAATCTACAAAACACCGGATAGGAAGATAGCTATGTATACGTGAGAGAGTAGATTGATCATATACCAGCTATACCAAGCGGCCTAGGTATACCGCGACTAGCTAGTCTGACGGTAAGAGAGTCGCTGCCGACTAAGAAAAAGGTATTTGCAGCATTGTAGACTTCCTCACTCCGATATTCTCCGCAGACACGTCCCATACTTCTACACTGTCCATAGAAAGCGCTAGTCAGATTGCATTACATTGGCTAAATATCAGAAACAGGTCTCACAGGCTCAAAGATGGTGAACCGTCATTTGGCTTTGCCCACAGTGACCGCAAAATTTACCCGGCTTGCCGCAGAACCATCGCAGATCCGAAGAACAATATGCGAGAAATGTGACAGTTGGTACATGATGGCAGTCGGCACTATACGGTTGGGACTTGTTCGATTAAGCTTACTGTACCGACTGACGGTCAGCATTGTCCCGTAGGTTGAAAAATTCAAATTCAAGCTCTTCGGAGTTAAAGCCGACCTTATTTCTGACTCCGGTACAAGTCGTACCACCCGGTGTGCCCAGTCGCGCCACCGCTGATAAGCATTTATGCTGCATGATAAGCTCATGAGGCGCCGAAAGTCGTGACCTCATGCGATGTGCTCAGCGCTACAAGCGTGACTGCATGTGTTGAGTCTTGACACGCAGTGTTTTCTTCCCATCGCCCGTCTAGCATTTGTACGCAAACCCCTGGATACCAACGTGTATATATATATAGTCTTGTGATACTACGGAGAAAGAACATATCACATTCCCCTTCTAAAACATCATTCAGCAAGTGCAATCACGGCCAGACAGCACATCAATCGACAACCGTACACCTCACAGTATCGAAGTTAGTCCAACAGCTATCAGGATGGTAGACAGTAGAGAGATATTAGCCATTGTGGAGCTTATTGTATACGTTCCGGCCCTGATAGTGACCTTTGCCATCGTCATTCGGCAAGGGTTCAAACGACAGCTGGGCTGGATTTACCTGGCTATTTTCTGCACGATTCGCATCATTGGCTCCATTCTTGCAATACTAAGTCACAATCATCCCAGAAATGTCGAAGATGCAGAATGGGCAGGCATATTCCAGTCAATTGGACTGAGTCCTCTTATCCTTGCGAGCTTTGGGCTCTTAAAAAGAGTGTGAGTTCATCTGAGAGCACAACGTCGATTACCCGTCCCCGTTCCTGACTTCGAACAGGATCGATCAGACTTCAAATCGCATTGACCACTTCCATACTGACAATACGGGTCTGGGTATGACTTATCTGTCGGCCAGATTTGGTATCATGAAGCGAATGTAAGCTATTTTCCATTTCATACCGCGATATCACTCTCGATACTGACAGATTCTTGAGCTTTGGACCGGCGACCGCCATAGCCTATCGAAGCCGACTTATTCAGCTCCTTCAACTTCCAGCAATGATCGCCCTCATTCTCTGTATAGTGGGCGGCGTTGATGGAGCATCCTCCAACGAGAGCGACCAGAAAACGGGTCCACGACTATTCAAAGCCGGTCTTGTCATGTTTACTGTCCTTCTCGCCGTTCTGATCATCCTCGTCCTGATCAGTTTAATGGAGATGCGAAAGACTCCCTCCCAAGAGAAAAAGGTGCTCTTAGCAGTTCTCTTGGGGCTGCCACTCCTGACCACAAGACTATTGTGGGGTCTTTTGTCCGTCTTTCTTTCCCATAGCTCCATCTTCAAAATCTCTGGTGGTAGCGTTGTGGTGCAGGGTTGTATGGCCACATTGCCGGAATTTCTTATCGTCCTTCTTTTTGATGGTGTGGGCTTTCTCATTAACAGGTACAACGCTCAAGAGATCGATCGAACCAAGGACGTAAACATGCATGATTCCAGATCAAGACTACAGCGCTGGAAATGACGGGAAACATATCGATGGTCAGAATAACGCGGTGCGGATTAGAGGAATGTAGTCATCGGGGGATTTACAAAGGAGACGTTTCTTTAGTGATCTATCGGCTTTGGTTGTTATGTATTTGCACCAAGTAATCCAAGGTCACATGATCCGGAACAAAACTGCCTAATCATCAGCCGCGAGATGATGATCCTTCGAGATTGTTCAGACTGGCAGTGGCTCTAGCTTGGGGTCTATCTGGAATTCGATCAAGGCCGGACCATCCAATCCTCGAGCCATCTTAAAAGCGTCATGCAAATCTGCGGGATTGTCCGCACGGAAAGCCGCACAGCCATATGCCTCTGCTATCGCCTTTGCGTTCAGTCCCGGTAAATCTAAAGCAGCTACAGCAAGAATTAGCAGACTGCAGAAGGTCATGGCTGTGAAAGATGCGCTTACGGCAATTGGGTGTGTTCTCAAAGACTGCAAACTCTTTTAGAATAGCATACTCCTCGTTACGCGGTACCAAGATGATTAGGTTTAGCTTGTGCTGGACAGCAGTGTAGACACTCTGGACCGAGTAATGCAGACTGCCATCTCCAATGGCAAGGACTGTCGTTCGGTTGTGCTGAGCAAGTGCGATACCCACTGCCGCAGGGCCACCCCAACCGAGACCACCGCTAGCGGAAGTGAAGTAGCTCTCCTCTCTGATGATAGGCCAAGCATCTAATAGATCCCCAACGTTAGATGGTGTCTCTTGGACCAATATATCGGACTCTGCGCGAAGCAAGGCAATAGCTGTAAAAGCCTCAGATGCGGTCATGAGCGCAGTAGATTTTCTTGGTTTCGATTGGGCAGTGGCAGCGGATCCAGGTGCAGCTTTCGCTTGATTCTCTTCAGTAGATAAGCTGTTATTACGAAGCAGGCTATAGAGGCCTTCGAGTGCCAGACGGGAATCGGAGAGGAGACTGTCGCCCACAAGGGCAGACCCAGCATCATGAGGATCGTTCGTTATCTGTAATAGTTCCAGTCCAGGCGGTGAGACAGGCCCGGCTGCGTATGGATAATATCTCCAGACCTCAGCCCCCACCACAAGAACAAGGTCATATCCTGTAAGTGCAGTACTCAATGGACCTTTCGCCAACGGTAAAGATCCTCTGAAGAGTGGATGAGTCTCGGGGAACACAGCTCTCTCTGCAAGCGGGGCTTGGTAGACAGGCGCGCCGAGTAACTCTGCCAATGCTACAGCTGACGCCCAACCAAGACTCTTATCAACTTCCTGACCCAAGACGAGCGCAAATCTTCGAGCTTTCGATATTCGAGTGGCGAATTCCGACAATCGCTTAGGGTCCGGTGCGATTGTCTGTCCGACTGTTCTTATCACTGGCGCGAAGTCGATTTCTGCCACCCAATCATCTAAAGGTATGGAGAGGAACACAGGGCCGGCAGGTGGCATACTGGCAATTGCAATAGCTCTCACTAATGCCGCAGGTACATCTTCCGCCCTCGCTGGCTGGTATGCCCATTTGACCCACGGTTGCGGCAGCATGGTGGCGTCGCGGTCAGTCAGATAGGGATCACCTATGAGCATTTGTCGCGTCTGCTGGCCTGCAATTATGATCAAAGGCGTTTTGTTAAGAAAAGCGGTCATGATGTTGCCCATGCCGTTGCCGGTACCTGCTGCCGTATGCAGAACAGCAAGTGCAGGTTTTCTGGTAGCTTGGGCAAATCCATCAGCCATACCAACAACAGATGCCTCCTGTAAGCCTAAGACGTATCTGAAGTCGGAAGGAAAGTTCTTGAGCATCGGTTGCTCTGTGTGGACAAGACGTCAGGATTAGTGTATTCTCCGTAAGGAATCTCATTACATGGGAGGCTCACCAGTCGAGCCTGGGTTACCGAAAACGGTCGTCATGTTGTACGCACGAAGCACATCATAGAATGCAGTCCATACTGTAATACCTCTCATCTTGACTTTGGCTTTGGGGATTTGAATCCCGGTATTCTCTTGTGAGCAAGTCTTCTGTAGTGCGAGGAGTCCTGATACATCTTACGATGGGAACGCTATTACTTTACGTTCCGTAGAGCTTTGATAGCTACAAACTCATTGTAAGCCCGATGTCCGAACGCCGAAAGCCGTGAGTTGAAATGCGGGGGTTGATGACCGGACAATCCTTGGTGGTTCATGCTGATGATTGGACACATGGCCCTGGAGTGTAAGGATTATCCTAGCGAGGGAATTGATCCCCCAGTCCTTCGTAATAGTCATTAGTATGCATCGGTGACGTGCTGACTTCTCACGTCAGCCCAAAGTCGAAACCTACCTGGTATAATGAGATACGGACCGTACTCCGGAGTCGACTCAAAATGGCTCACTAATTTTCGAACCAGGGTGTTTCGAGCGAAATCAGCCTGTATGAGGTGGGCGGTAGATCAACGTTGATCGTTCTCGATTCAGCTACCACACCACTGCAGAAATGAGTTTTCCGGAGTCTTGTTATTGCTCCAGTGAAGGATATCAAGAGGCGGGATCCAACGGCTCAAGGATGAAGTGTGATGATGGGGGCCAAACTCAAGAGTCATGCCATGAATGCTTATGACGATCCCATCGCCGCAGATCTTCACCTCATTGCCCTCCCTCCATTCCATGATCCCAAGCGGTATCATATGTTTTCCGCAGATGAAAATGTGGTGAGATTTTGGACGTCTTGGTATCTCTAGATATTCGGAGCATAAGAGTGTCGCTCGTCCTTGTCATACTTGACCTCGCGACTTTGCAACTCAGTTCGATCCAGATCAATCCTCATTGTCAACGTAGTTACCATGATCGCAATCCTAGCGTCGCTCGCCTTGTACATCGTTGTTTGCGGCACAAACTCAGTCCAAACCCTCGAAGACTCCGCTGCATGTCGCTGTTTCCCTGGAGATGTGTGTTGGCCTTCGACCGTAGAATGGAACATCTTCAACCACACGATTGGTGGTAAGCTCCTGACTACCAAGCCATTGGCCAGTGTTTGCCACGATTCTGAGTACGGGCCCTTCAATCTCGCCGCATGTGATCATTTGCGATCAAATTGGTTCGCTGCCGAGACCCACTTGGGCTCCGTATCTTCCATTATGGCTGCTTTCTTCACAAATAACAGCTGCAACCTATTTTCACCTCAGGACGCACCCTGCACACTTGGTGGTCTGGTGTCATTCTCCGTGAACGCCTCTGGAGTTGAAGACTTTCGACGGACAATCGCTTTCGTGCGCAGACACAACATCCGCCTGGTAATTCGAAACACCGGCCATGACTACAATGGAAAGTCAACAGGAGCGGGAGCTTTGGCAATCTGGACGCACCATATGAAACACAAAGAAATTCTTGATTATAAGTCTCCTTCGTATACAGGCAAAGCAATGAAGATGGGTGCAGGGATCGAAGTGTATGAGTCTTACGAGTTTGCGCAGAAACATGGCCTTGTAAGTGTTGGTGGAGATTGCCCGACAGTTGGTGTCACTGGCGGCTGGACCCAAGGAGGAGGTGGCCATGGACCTGGAGTGAGCAAATTTGGTCTAGGCGCGGATCAAGCGTTGGAATGGGAGGTCGTGACTGGTACTGGTGAGGTACTTGTGGCCAGTCGGCATCAGAACCAAGACATGTACTGGGCTCTTTCTGGCGGAGGTGGTGGCACATATGGTGTGGTTAGCTCCCTCACCGCCAAGGTGTATCCCGATCTGTCATCTTCAGCGGCCTCTTTATCATTCTCGTCCACAGGCATTAGCAAGGATCTGTTCTGGAACGCCATCCATACATGGCAGGCGACCTTGATCTCAATCATCCAAAGTGGTTGTTTTGCGATTTGGGAGATCTCCCAAGATGGCTTCTCTCTTGTCCCGATGAACTGTCCGGGTCTTAATAGGAACGACACTATGAAATTGTTGCACCCGATACGGACGATGTTAGACAAGAACATGATAGAATACGGCAAGCTCCTCACATGTGCTACAAAGATCAGCTGACTGATAGTTACCAAGATTACTCGGTCAGTGAGTTTTCGAACTTCTACGACAGCTACAAAGCCTACAACATGAGATTTCCGAAGAATGTGTCCACGACCCAGCTGGGAAGTCGCTTGATCCCACGTGATGTTCTTATCCACAACAATACCGAATTGACGGATGCTCTTCGCAAAGGCGTCGACCGAGGCGCTTACGTGGTGGCGACTGCGGTGGACGCATCATTGGGTAACAACACAGATTATGGTTCTGTCAATCCCAATCGGCGTCAGGCAGCCTTCAGTGCAATTTTTGCGACGTATCCACCACCTTGACCCCATTATTAGTGAATGCTGACGAATCACAACAGAGTGTACAACCAGACGGATTACGATGTCAACATTGCTCTTGCCAATGAAATGACCCGAGAACTCCTTCCAATGCTAGAGGCCCTTACACCAGGAGGCTCAGCATATATGAATGAGTGCGACTTCCAGCAACCAGACTTTCAAGATACGCTATATGGCATAAACTATGAACGGCTGCTCTCCATCAAAGACAAGTACGATCCTGACCAGATATTCTACGCCATCACAGCTGTCGGGAGTGAAAGGTGGTACCAAGACCAGAGACGAGGCGGGCGACTATGTCGAGCTTAAACATGGCCATGATTCCATGACTAGGCTCCTCCGGGAACGAAAGTATTCATAGTGTTCCGGAGACCTTGAACTTGTGTCGCTCCAGGGAGACCTCTATGTTATTTGAATTCTTGTCTCCGTCTCAGCCTCGAATGGTCCTTATAGCAATCCGGAAGCTGGAATGCGTGTAGGCTTTGACGGTGGTGACTTCCAAATTTGTTCGACTGAGAGGTCGAATTTGCCAAGATAGCTGCGCTGCGAAATTTATGATGCGTAGGAAGGAGCAGAGATGTGCGCACATGAGTTGCCAGAAGCCGTCAACCAGATGAACAATATCTCGAAACCTGCTTATAAACTACAGCTCTATAGCAGTATCGTTCACCTAATTACTTCGTCTTCCATTGTCTTTTACTCTCAGAAACCACCAGCTGGCCCACTAGACACGAGTGGAGCCATCAACCGCTACAAGTACTCTCCTGATAGACCCACAGAAGTCTTGCTAACATCTAAAAACTCATTCGTAGCATTTCCAACTCGGCTATGTACTCCTCTGACATTCATAGAGACTGGATAAATAGTCTCGTCCTTCCTCGAGGCATCGAAGATTAACTCCTGCAAGTAGAGCAAAGCACGTATTGCCGATCTTTCGTTTTTTCGTCCAAGAGTAAGCAAAGACGTCCTTGCTTGCATTTCCCTTGCACCAGTCGTTGGCCCAATGCGAGGTTGTGTATCGATTGATGTCGTTGCCGAAGGCTGCGGCCTGGGCGGTAGCTTCAGACTCGTTAGAGGCTGGGTACGCGCCGAAAAACTCTTGTGAGCTGTTGCCCACGATGGTTGTAAAAGCAGAGTTGTACGTGGTGATGTTCATGTCTCTCCAGCTAGTTTCGTTCAGATTGTCGCCAGTCATAATAGGTCTGTCGTTATGCGATCCGGTGCGAAGTGTATCGGCATAACCCGAGGGCAGAATATATCCATCAACGACCGGGCGCCAGAGGGGTGGCTCAGAGACAATACCAGTATCCATAACAGCTACCTTCCCTTAGAGGGTTCCGTCAAGAGTGGTGTCTGTGCTGCTATCATATCTCGGAAGGACTTCCATCGAGATGTGACGCATCTCTGCGATGGTGAAAAATTCATCTCTGACACATATGTCTTTCCCTCCTCGAGAGCCTTTTCCATCCAACGATGACTTGTTGCCAGATCCTATGTTTCAGGATCATGCGGATCACGAGCACGACTCCCAGCGATACATCCGACAATCTTGTCGCTAGAAAGAGGGCTGTATATCATACTGGAATTACAACTCAGTTCAAATTCATCAGTCCATCATGAGGAGATGAGGAAGGGAGCCGGCCGATTACCCGCCAACGGTGATGTGGTCTGGATCACATCCGAAATTAGTAACCTCACTGCGGAGGAAGTCGATAGTATGCTGTTGGTCCATGATACCGTAATTACCACTGGCGTTGAGGGCAGTTTCAGCTTGGAGCTCGGGGTGAGCCAAAAACCCAAAAGGACCCATTCGATAGTTGAAGGTGACTACGATCATGTGTAAGCGTAGAATAGAACGATCAACGAACACACTAACAAATTTAAACTTTCTTGACGAATTACTGCAGAGGCTACTACACGCTAATCTCGACATGCTTGGACTCAGCCCTGACAATGGTAACACTGCCTTACACGAGATTGTTAGAAGAATACGTACCGAGCCGGGGCTGCAAGAGAAGATTCTCAGAACATTTCTTGATGGACACTCGGACGGCTGCAGTCTCCAGAATTTATATCGTGAGACTCCGCTACACACAGCTATATCTCCGGGTGAAGCGGAACTGGCTCGACTTCTCATCAATGCAAAGGCTGGTCTGAGCCTACGCGACAATCTCGAAAGGACCCCACTAGATCTTGCGAAAGAGTTAGACTCAGCGGAGATTGTGGCTACTATTCACGAAAACATGGGGAAAGAACATGTAGATAGGTAGTTGCCAGGCCCTTGAAGTATCCCTGCGTCTCAGGGGATGATCCAGGCACCTTAGGTGGTCGATCACTGCAGCACATAATGCCTCGGGCGCACTTGTTCGCGGGACCTCGATGCGCGAACAGCCATCAGTAGAACAATGAAATGCGCTGCTGTAGCAGTTGGCTTCTCCGGCCGTGCCAATAACATGCATGAAAGGAATTTGTCCTTTTGGCCTGTATCAGGAATGGACTCTTCCAGTTCAAGCCCGAGTGTGGGATTAATGCCCTAATAGCCCATCCCTGAACGAAGCTCTTCTGCCTTCCTATTGATGAGCTGACCTTGATAAAAATCAGCTCGGCTTCCCATGCAAACGGTTCAGCTGGCTTCAGAGTTGCCAAAGCTGCGAGTATGGTGCCTGATCTTTTGGGTGGCGCCCCCAAGGAAACGGCCGTTCAGGGTCCAAGCTCGTGACACCAGCTCTCAAATTGACGCCACAGCGCAATACAGCGAGCTGTACAATCCTTTACAATATCGTTGTCGGGTTTCCCTTTTCCCAATGGCGTTGTCTGTGGCTCCATAGTTGCATGATGATTTGCGCACCTGTTCCTATCTGAGCGGATGTATTCGCCCGATCGACCAACAAGGAACAAACAATCTTTTGCTCCCTTGGTTGAGCTTTGTTGAGTCTTGCTGTTCTTGAATCTCCAGTATTATTCCGGCCTCTGCACAGTCCATATGAGTCCAGGGGTCTTCGCAGAGGATATGGCGTGAATACGAGTCTGCCCGCTTCCAGTTTAAACGGTGCTTACAGGTGTCAGTCTCAGCTGAGCGTTCTGTCACATCGGTCTTGGAAGACTCCTATATAGTCGTACGTCTCTTATCAAGGAGAGGATAAAGTCCACGAGCACAACGGTAATAATGGCTCCATGGTATGTACGGGCCCAGATGGAACAGCGTATTCCAGATAGGGGCCATCACGCGGCTTAAAAGGCTACATATAGTCGGAATGGCTTCTCATCTGTGGTGGCAATCTGATCCTCTCGCACAAAGAATCTTCATCTCTACATCATGCTGCACCATCTCGCGGTGAGGCAGGTATTGGCCTTCTCAGCTTTGCTCCTCTTCATATACGCTCTTTTTACCATGCACTCCACTGCCTCTCGTTCATCTCAGGATGAAATCACCTTCGCGGCTTCGGCAGGTTCCAGTTTGAAAAACGCTTCATCCAACATCTACCGCCATCACGATACATTGTCGGACGTCGCAAAGTCGGCACTAGACTTCGAACGTATCAACAACGCATCACTTGGAGTACGTTTGTATGTTGCCTGCAGTCAACAACAACTAAAATCTCGCAGTTCGGCAAAGTCTTCCTCCTTTCCTTACCAGAACGTAGCGATAAGAGAGACGCGGTGGCTGTACAAGCAAGCTTATCCAACTTCACTCTCACAGTCCTGTATGGTGTGAATGGAGATACCATATCTGAAAAGGCTCTTCCTTATGTAAGCGGGTCTCCAACTCGTGAAGAATAAGCCCTGACGAGAGATACAGACCATGGATTTGGGACCCGGTCAGAAAGGATGCTGGAGAGGACACTTGGATGTAGCGCAGAAGTAAGTCCTACGCATGACTGATGTTTTTGTTTCTGATATGCTCACGCTGATGTAGGATGGTAATGGAAAACATCCAAACTGCTCTAGTCTTTGAGGATGATGCTGACTGGGATGTGGCGCTTCATGCTCAACTGAAAGAGGTGGCCAGGGGAACCCGATGGTTGGGCGGACAAGAAGACATATCGACCCTTCCTCATTCACCATACGGTGACGATTGGGACCTCCTCTGGCTTGGCCATTGCAGTCTGCGTGCCGATCGCAACGATGACAGACGATGGGTTATTCCCAAGGACCCAACGGCGATTCCACTTTCTGTTCGCCAATATCTTGAGAGCCCTCGGATGGACAGATGGACGTCTGGTCCTAACGCGGATCCTCAGACGAGGCTTGTACTCAAAGCCGAGAACGGTGTCTGCGCCAACGGTTACGCGCTCTCTTTGGAGGGCGCTCGGAAAATGCTTTATCGTCTGAGCATGATGCCCTACAAAGAGCCTGTCGACGTAGGTATGGGCATGCTATGTGAGAATGCTGAAGGACTTGGCCTCAACTTCACTTGTATCGCTCCTTTTCCCGAGATCATCGGAGTGTCACGCCCAGCGGGTCGTTCAAACCGGGGCAGTGATATCGATCACTGGGCCGAGAAGATCGCCACCAAATCCTGGTCTGAGAGGGTGATGTTTCCAGTCAGACAGAACATCCCACAACTACTCAATAGGGAAACCACTTTCATTAGCAGCTACCCTGATATCACTGGCGCGACAAAGAACATCGCGGATCTCAGACAGTTCGAAGGTCATGGTGAGCATATAGATTTGGAGGCCGAGCGTCAAATGATCCAAGCGGATAGGGAAAGAGCCGAAGCAGAAAGAGCGAAGGATGAGGCAGCGAAGAAAGCGATCAAGGAGAAACATGAAGGTCTTTGTAAGCTCGCCGACTCTCAGGACCCCAGAACATACGACTTGGAGGTGGTCGAAGCAGTCAATCATAGTCCTCAGGCGCGCATCGCTAAGGTCTCAGCTCATTTTGGTACCCAGGATCCGGCCTATGAGCAAGCCTTGCGGACACACTCGGACCATGCGAATCGCCATGGGTATTCTGTCCTCGATATGCGCTCCCAGATCTTCGATGCGCTCTGGAATAAACCCGCCTACATACTCTCTATCATACTAGCCGAGCTACAGAAACCGGAGGGGGACAGACTCGAATGGCTATTTTGGTTCGACCGCGACACAGTCATCTTAAACCAGTGCATGCCACTCCATATCTTCCTACCGCCTAGGGACAACATCCATGTCATCATTTCCAACGACTTCCAAGCTCTGAACAACGGTGTTTTTGCTGTTCGTGTGAGTGAATGGAGTATTCGTCTATACGGTGCCATCCTTGGATATCGCGAATTGCGACCAGGCGATGATCTACCTTTCACCGAGCAGAGTGCCATGGAACGTGTTCTTCTTGACGAAAGGTTCGCATCAGGTGTTGCCTACTACCCACAAAGATGGTTCAATGCCTATGGTTTCCAAGTCAAAGACGCCGACTTGCTTGTCCACTTTGCTGGGATGGACACCAGAAAAGAGGAAATCGTCAAGTGGATTGACAAGACTGCTGCCAGTCCTGAAGTCTGGTCGAAGGATTATCGTTTGACCAATCTGCCGCAGGAAATATCCCAATACTGGGCCAAATTTCCGCAATCCCAAGAATTCCTCAAAAGTGAGTAGATATTGGGCATAACATACTTTCGTATAGTACATAGAGTAGACACGTGAGCCATAATGGCTTGTAATATCGAATTGCCGACGAACGGCTCGCGAGATTACCTAAATCCATCCTTGGCTACCTGAGTAAGTGGACATCACCCTACAAAGAAGACCATTTGCATTAGAAGTGGACACCGCAATGTTTCATCAAGCTGAAGGTGCCACGTTTGATGTTGGAATCTATCATATGCGAAAAGCTCGAAACCACGGCGTTCAATTCTGTGGCGAATTTGGCCTCTGTGGAAGTCATGACTGCTGTTCACGAAGCCACGGTCGGAAAAGAGGCTGACTGCTCGCAGAGCCTTCAGTGAACCGAAAAAAACCTGTTGGAATTCCGTTGCACATCTCGCAAGAGCCAGCAATTGTGATGTCTTGCCCTGAATCACCATTCTCTTCCCCTCGTCTGTATTGTGAAGAAGCTCGTCAAGATGATGACGTTGTTCTTTGTAAAGCATGAGCGTACATCGTACATGAATCCCGAGCTGAAACGAAAGGCATTCCGCAAGCAGCCATAGCAGGCGCATTATCATGGCAGCCTAACGACTCGGATCATGTATCTTGCCGAGTCCGTGTCCTCATCGTCATTTTGATGTTTCACCGGCGTCAGCTTCGTCAGGGGCAGGCATGTTATGACCCGTCCATGTTGAGCTTCGGGACCGGACCCTTTGTTTTTACCCCGCCAAACGTCATGACCTTGATGCTGCGCCTGAAGCTGCCCCACTTTTGAAGGAGCTGTCAAAGAAAGAGCTTCGGCGACTTGTGTACTTGAACAGCTATATTAGAGCTTGGTGCTCCTCTGATTTTCTCTTCTGTTCTGTATCACTCTCAAGCGAATCTTCATCTACTCAAATCCATTCACCCACCTACCAACCAAATCAATCCTCATGCAGAACGAACGCGGCCAAGGTGTCTCTCACGCCACTGACTCTTCAGTCCCCGGCAAGATCCAAGAGAAGGTGTGTCTCTCTCTTTCCCGACTCCATGATATACAAGACTAATAAATGCCAACAGGCTCCCGCTAAGCTCGAGCACGAACTGCCCGACTCCCTCCACAACACTGGATCGAACAAGGAGACCGGCAAGGTCAGCCACGCCGTCGGTGACAGCAAGGTCCCTCAAGCGCTCCAGGAGGCCCTCCCCGAGAAGGTTGAGCGCGCTGTCCCCAATTTCATCCACGACACCGGAAAGAAGTAGATGTCCGCTACAAAGATGAATGAAACAGCCAGCCAGAATATGTAGTCATGATATATAACGAATTCAACTTTGCATGATTCATACCTCAAATACTCCTGCATTTTGTGTATATGCTGCATTGTTTCTGTCGCAGCTCTCATGTGTTGGCATGTTGCTCTTCTTACTTTTCCCCTATGTCTCTCTACGGATGCCTAGGTCCTCGCTGATGATATCGGCAGCACGTTCAGCAACTGCATACACCGTTGCCAGGATGTTTCCTCGTGGGATGATCGGCATGATACTTGCATCAACAATTCTCAAATTGCGCACACCTTTCACATTCAGGCGATTGTCCACCACGGCGCCCAAAGAACATGTACCACATGGGTGGTAGTTTGTTGTCGCATAAGCCCGCGCCAACATCTTCGCATTGTCAATCGTGTCGGTAGGATATCCTTGAGGGAGTCTTCTTCCGCCCGGCTTAATGCACGATGCCAAAGGCTTTGTCTTTGCCAGCTTCTCCAGCACCTTGATGTGTTGAGCATGTATCTCTGTATCAAGAGGATGCGAGTAGTAGTCAAAGTCGACCTTAGGTTTGGTCTGAGGGTCCGCAGAAATGATGTGGGCACTTCCGGCGGAGAAAGGATGCGACAGCATGGAGTTCAGAGTGATGAAGTTGCCATTGTTGACTTCGCTCGCTGGTCTCCTACTCAAGAATGACACCGCGGTCGCTTCATCAGCAGATTCGACGGCGTTTCGGATGAATTTGTTACGCTTACGAACAAAGTCCGACTGGCTGTGATCATCTTGCAGGTGACGATCGAGCAGACTCTTCAATTTCTCATTTCCTCCAGGGTTCAAGAAAGGTACAATTGGTGTATAAGAGAACGAAAACGCGCCATTCTCGGCTAGAGATCCAGATCGATTGTCCTCGTACGTCCGGCGCACTTCGTCAGTAGGAGGAGGTAACCTTGGTGGAACTCCATCAGCAGCCTCAAAGGAGATTCCCACCCGTAGGTGGTCTTGAAGGTTCTCTCCAACAGCCGAATTCGCGTGCACGATGTTGATACCGTGTCGCTTGAGAATGCTAGGGTCACCGATGCCAGAAAGCTCCAGAATCTGTGGCGTATTGAACGCACCCGCCGCAAGGATGACTTCCTTCTTCGCTACAGCTTCATGGACAACGCCGTGCTGTGAGTATACAACACCACGGACTGCCGGTCCTGAACCGTCATCATCAATCACCACTTTGTGGACCACCGCATTGGTGACAATGGTCAGATTTTCTCGTCCACGAACGGGATCCAGATACGCCACTCCTGCATGACTGCGCTCACGAGTATCTCCGGTGATGTGACAAGTTGACGTGTGGCCTCCGATGGCATGTCCAGTCAGTGGGTCGCTGACATTTTCCAGGTTCAAAGTTCGAAACGTCTCAAGCCAAACCTTGTGTAGCGCGTTGGGTTGAAGAGGGAACACAGTCTGAATTGGTCCATTCGACTTCCGAATATTCTCATCGCTGTGTATGATGTTGATTTGCCTTCTGACTTCCTTACTTGGCGGCACAATGGTCTGGAACTTGAGGAAATACGGCGCCAAAGTTTTCCAGTCCCAACCTTCGTTTCCAAGCTCTGCCCATGCATCCATCCCAGAGGCTGAGGGGTAGATGATGGCTAGTGAGTTTATTGCGCTGCTTCCACCTATGACACGGCCACGAGGATGCTTGATTTGTCTGTTGTTCACGCCAGAAGTTGGCTCTGACAAATATTGCCAATCGAACTGAAGGTCGTCCAAGGTGCCGCCCGTCAGACCAGGAGTATAGACACGTGGATCGTCACTGCGATCCTCTCCGGCTTCGAGGACAAGTATTGATACATCGGGGCCTTCAGACAGGCGATTCGCAAGCACGCAACCCGCAGTGCCACCGCCCACGATGATTAAATCGTATTCGGATGTCGTAAGTTGTACCATCGCGGAAGAGAGGTGCTCGAGACTTTGGTGGAGTATAAGCGTCGAATGACTCACTTCTATATGATGCGCAGGGTGAAATGCAAAGAATGCCGACGGACGGCTTTCAGCGATTGCTTACGTGACTGCTTAGAGTCGAAACTAATCTCCACGCATTACATCCACTGTATGCCTATCATCTGCGACCATCTCATGACAATCTTGTTGGGGACCTGGACCCCTGATAGCGGTTAGCGTAGGATTGGATGCTTGCGAGTCATGCTCGATCAGGAAGGTAGTTCAAGCTTTGCCTCGGCTCCGTGAGCCCTGTCAGCCAGACTCTGCATTACTCCACAGCGAGCAATCACCCGATCGCGCCATACCTACATCACTTGCCAATCTGATGCATCGTGAAAGATTGCCATGGCTGCCCTCGAACATGATTCTGGTTGAGTATTGAGATCTTGGCACAGCAACCAAAAGGGAAAGAATTTGGATATGAGGAGAGATAGCGTTTCTGTTCCATAAACGGTACAGTCATCAACCTTCTTATTCCTTAATGGTGAACTTAGACTTCACTCTCAATCTAGCCCCGTAAAAGTATAGAAAGAACATGCCACCAATACCTAAAGTGCTACAGCCCGCAAGGACAGTGACACCTCGACCAATACCGAGGTTAAGGTACAGTGGTCGCGCAAACATGATGGCACCGCAGGCAAGCGCGGAGCGACAGAAGTCGTTTCCAGCGAATAGAGAAGCAGCATACTGAGGATACGACATTGGTATGTAAACAAATATGCACTGAAGGCTAGAGAAAGTTAGCTACACGACAACGACAGTCTGCTCGATCGAAGACGGAACGCGTACATGATGAATACACCAAATCCGTAGATGGTGATACCAATGATACTCACGATCCAGTGGATGTCTGCTCGCGAAGTCCAGGCAAACAAAAATAAACCAACGGTAGGCATGAAGACTGCGATTAGCGCCGGCCGCAGCCAAGATTCTTGAATGCTTAATCCGTACTTTCTTATTCTCGGTTCAAGGTAGAACCAGAGATACGCCATGTAAGTGCTGACCCCTAGTATGCACGCGACTAGGATACAAAGGAAGGCTGTAGAGACCAGTCCAAGATTGAAATGGTAGATATCCGAATAGACAATCGGGAAAGCTTCGAAGAAGGAGTAGTACTACAGTGCGTCAGTGATGTTGATAGACGTTTGCGAATTGCAGAAACTCACAGTCGCGTAAACGAAAGAGGTATAGACATTGACGAACAGGACAGCAGGATCGAGAATGGATATCTGTATAGGCTTGATGAGAGCATCAGTGAGCACGGAATAGAACGGTATCTGGCCTTGCTTGATTTCTGATCCTGTTCGAAGGCGCTGATTACCTGTCAACGATCGGAGACGCTCGGCTCGACGATAAAGGATGTTATCGGCAGAAGTCTCGGGCATCAAAAGGAACATAAGCATGAATATCGGGCCGGATATGAGTAACATCTCCCAAATAGACCATCTCCAGTTGATCACATCCACCGCGAACCCTGAAAGTACGGGCCCGACCGCTGGTCCACAGTATGAGAAAGATGTCCAGACTGCCAGGATGTAGGGGAATTTGATAAGCGAGAAAATGTCCTGCATGGTTGCCGGTCCGGTGGCCAGACATGGACTTCCGAAGAAGCCTTGCAAGAATCGCAAGAATAGAAGGCCACCGATATTGTTTACCAAAGCCGTCGGAATACAGAGTATCACGAATATGGCGTACGTCGCCACATAAGTCGAGTTTCTTCCGAACCGAGGGACTTCCGAGAGTGGAGAGAACAGTAAAGGGCCACAGCCGTATCCCAAGACGTACAGAGCGAGCCCGAGGGAGGACACTGGAGCACTGACACCGAATGCGATCATGACGCCACCCTCGGAGGGTGTGTATATGGCGCTTCCGGAATAGACGGCAAAGGTGTAGATACTGTAGTCGTTACCGATGTGATCAAGAAGGGAACAATCGAGGAAAAATTTACCAAATGATAAACGCTGAAAGGTACTTTTTCTTTGGCGCCCAGTTCTGAGGATTGGCAGGATCATCCGTGGTATACCAGTCCACTAAGATCTCGCCTGTGTTCGTGACCACAGGCAAAACCGGCAATGATGCCGTTCGAGTCTCAAGAGCCGCTCCTTCGATCTCGAATCTCTCTGCGCTGAATGGGAGGGTTTCCTCTCTTGTCTTTGTTCGGTAAATGGCAATTGTACCGCTCGAGCGTCGAACACCGTCTTCATCATCTATGGTTTTTTGTTCTGTAAGGCCTCTGAACCCAATCTCTGAGCCTTCTTCTTCTTCCACTGCAGTGGCTTGGTCCGTTGGGGTCGAAGCTACGTCGAGACCCTCGATCGAATGTTTCTCCAACACATGATTTTTGTTGCAATAACACTGAGGGGGCACAAAGCCTGGCAGTTCCTCGGGGTATTTAAGCCATCGGTTGCTCGAGGAGTAACGAATGATCTGTCCGACCGCCGTGTCTCGGAACAAATCTACCGTCATGATTATGAGATATAATCCGATCCACGACAAGATGTGGGAGTGTGTCTGAGAAATGGATCTGGGCGTGGGTAGATGATATAACACAAAGCCGTGGTAGGACGTACTTCAGGTACGGGCAATCTGCGCGGGGTCTATGTAGTGCATGCTTATTGGTATCATCGTCTCTTTATCTTCGCACGGAAGATTACTGAGCAAAGGTTCCCATGGGGTATGGAGTCAGCATTCGTCATGATCAGTCCATGTCAGTCCCAGGTCTCATATAGAAGTGAGAATTTCAATAATCACGGGCCTACATGGGGATCGAACCATACATTCTGTATCTTGACGATCCATTGCCTCTAAGGGAATCTTGTCATGTCAAAATTTGGAAGCTGCTGCGTTGATGCCGGCCTACCGCCCTAATCATCATCATAGCGCAATCTCTTTTCCATAATGTCAGCTCATCGGATCACAGGCTGTTGTCAAAACATAGATCAGCTCCAGGATAAAAATTGCTTAGGCCTGAAGACGGACTCTAGACCGAGATGTGGTGGTTCATGCGACTACTGTCTGATTAGTGATCAACTTCCGTCAGCTTCATCCCTGTTGTATCAGCTTTGATAGCTGTTCCCAAGCTTGGTCGACAGCTTCGAGCTTACAACGACTAATTTTCCAGGGGTTCGCTTCAAGACATGCTACAGCCTATGCATAAAGGTAATCAGGGCTGGAGACCGAGGTGCGGTGGCTCACGCGACTACTGCCTGATTAGGGATCAACCTGTGTCAGCTTTATCCCTGCTCAGTCAGCTTGAGCACCTATCACCAAGCTTATCTGCGAGCTTCGAGCCTCTAATACTCATTGACTCATTGTTGCACGTGAATTTTGCTAGAGGTATTCGAAGTGACTAGGTCGCATGATAAAATGCATTATTCAAGCCACATTTACGGTCTGCAAAGAAAAATCTCATTCGCTACAGTGTCCAAAAGTTGCATGTTCAAACAGAAGAATGAATTAGTCCGAACAAAGTACATAACATCATAACTAAACAGGAAAAATCACAAGATACAAAGAATTAAAACAAAGAAAGTCAACCCCCCAGAGAGATACGAAAAGTCCTCACCATTAACATTTCCATCGAATACAATAATCCATCATCACTGTTATTCAATGTTCATCTCTTTACATGGCCATCATAAGACCGAAGAATCCGTATACGAGACCCATGCCACTGATGAACTTGGATGCGGAAGCAGCGCCAGTAAAGACGGCAAGGCTGGGAGTGCTGGTGCCGGTGACTGTGATGGGAGAAGACTTGGTTGCGACAGCTGAAGACGCTCCATTGCCATTGTTACCGGATCCAGCACTCTTTGCACCGTTGTTTCCAGAGCCAGGTGCGTTGGATCCGGGTGCGTTGGAGCCAGAAGCCTGGGGACCCATAGCTCCATGGGTAGCAGCCATAGTGGAGACGGCGGGGCAGCTGGTGGTAGTGGTGTAAACGACACCATTGCTTGAGTAGACGATGGTAGAGACAACAGGAGCGTTCGAGCCAGCAGAGCCGTTTAAGCCAGAGTTGGCGCCGTTCTGGCCGACAGCGACGTTCGAGTTTGAGCCAGTGTTGGATCCAGAGTTGGAGTTTGAGCCAGAGGACATGCCGTTGGACGAACCAGTAGCAGCGGCGGAAGCAGGGCAGACGGTTGTGTAAGCGACTACGACAGTGCTGAGAGATGTAGTCTTGTCCTTGAGAGGGCAGTCTGTGACGGTAGGGGGGCAAGCAAGGATGGTTTGGACTGAGGTGCTGTAGAGGGTAGAGGTCACGTAACCGCTGCCGGTGGCCATAGCACCCGAGTTGGCAAAGGTGGCGGTGGTGAGGTATGTTAGCATCTCGGAGGCCGGGCAGTTAGTAACAGTCGAGGGGCAGGCAGTGACGGTGTAGACGCTGGTCATGGCACCACCAACTGCGTTGCCAGTAGCGATAGGCTGGGCCAAGGTAGGAGTAACGCCGGCCGGGCAAGCGACACCAGATCTGTTATCGACAGCGCTGGACTCGAAAAGTGCGAATGTGGTACCGATGTCTTGAGTGGCCGAGTTGAGATCTACGCAGCTGTAGAAAGCGCAGGTTGCAGTGTTGGCATCGAAAGCAGTACCCTTGCAGGTGACATCGTCAGCACAGGCCTTGACACAGCCAGCAAATGTTTGTCCTTGTCTCTTGGCCAAGTTGAGTCCAATGTTGATCGTAACGCCGAGGTATGTGGTGTTGTACTGGATGCCGAAAGTGACGCCGTCAACAGTGGTTTGGGAGGGAAGAGCGGATGATGAAGTGCCAGAAGCTGAGGCTGAAGAACCGCTGCTCGAGGCAACAGAAGAAGCAGATCCAGAGACTGAGGACGATCCAGTGACCGAGGAACCCGAGGTAGAAGCAACACGAGTGGGAAGACCGCTCAGAACAGACGAAGGGAGGTTGCTAAGAATGCTCGAAATGACATCGGTGGGCAGACCGGTAAGAACGGATGTTGGGTTGGCAGTGGATGCACCTGAGGGCAGAAGGCTGGAAGGAAGACCGCTGAGAATGCTAGAGACGACGCCCGAAGGAAGCTCGGTCAAGACACCTGAGGGAATGCCTGCAGGGAGAGAAGTGGGAAGACCGGTTGGAATGACATCGGTAGGGAGACCGCTCAGAATGCTGGAGACGACTGCAGTGGGAAGACCAGACAGAATGCTGGAAATCTCGCTAGGAATGTTACCTGTAGGAAGGCCGGTGGGGATGCCACCAAGGATGCTGGAGGCGACGTTTGTGGGAATCACATCTGTGGGAATACCGCCGATGATACTGGAGATCAAGCTAGGAACGATATCTGTAGGAAGGCCGCCGAGAAGACTGGTCAGAGGGGGAATGACTCCAGATGTAACACCACCGACTACACCGCCGACAATGCTAGTGACCTCGGGAATGATTGCAGAGGTCACACCGCCAACAACACCACCGATGATGCTAGTGACTTCGGGAATGACTCCAGATGTAACGCCGCCAACGACGCCTCCAACAATGCTAGTGACTTCGGGAATGACTCCAGATGTAACACCCCCGACTACACCGCCGATGATGCTGGTGACTTCGGGAATGACTGCAGAGGTGGCTCCTCCAACAACACCGCCGATGATGCTGGTGACTTCGGGGATGACTTCGGAAACGGCGCCAGAGACAGCTCCTCCAAGAATGCTGGTGACTTCGGGAATGACGGCAGAGGTAGCACCACTGACAGCACCACCAAGGATACTGGTGACTTCAGGGATGACTCCAGAAACGGCGCCAGAGACAGCTCCTCCAACAACGCTGCCAACAGCAGAGCCAGCAGCGCCGCCGAGGACACCGCCCAGAAGACTGGTGACTGGGGGGACGACAGCCGAAGTGGCGGCAGAGACGACGCCGCCGACAGCAGAACCGGCACCACCGACAACGCCGCCAACACCACCGACAATGCCACCAACACTACCGAGTTGAGCAGACGTACCCATGGACTGAGCGACAGCGGCTGCGAGAGCCAATTTGAGGGAGTTGACCATGATTAAATGAGTGAATGAAGGAAATATTAGTCCTAGTGGGTTAGTAAAGCGAAGGAATGACTAGATGAAAGAATGAAAGACTGGATGAGAATGAGAAGGAAAATGATGAGCTCGAGCAGGTCTACTTATACAGCTCTGTGTGATGGACTTCGAGGAGAGTGCTTGATGAGCTGTGAATGTTGTGGCTCGGAGAAGTGCGGATATGATCCATGGATGTTCAAAACAATCAACATTTACGGCTCCTGAGCAAGCAGATGAAGATTCAGTCTGCGTGGTCGCTGAACGATGAAGGCGAGCGTTGTGTCCAGCCGCAGCATCTCAAGGGTGACACTGAGCACGTCGAGGAGACGAGTAGGTTGAGTATGTGATATCACTGCACGGGAGCCATGCAATTCTGAAAGAAGCATCATTGAGCATCTGCATGGGAAATTAAGCAACTGTCAAAACGTGAAGGAGGAATCTCGATGCTTATGATTGACGGCATGAACTAATGTCCGATCAAAACCGTGCCGTGGCTCTTCCTGCATCATCGCGGTTCCAGAACAGATCTGTGAGCATGTATTCTGGGGTGGAATATGTGATTGGCTGCGGCGGAGGCGAGTCCGTTCCATGACCGAGGGTACCCGAATTCGTGACTCTCCTGCATAACGTTTCCATGGACCATCCAGTGTATACCGTAGAGACACCAAACATGGGGCGCCGTGAGACAAGTGGAGATTGCTTTACCTGATGTTGTTAATCATTCTTCACGTCAATTTGCCACGACTTGCGATGATCAACGAAGACGGGTATGGCGCTGGTCAAAGTCGACGCGAGTTGGTATCGCTACCCCAATTTCCTCGCAGGGATGAGCTGTGCAAGAAGAAGAAGGACCAATTTGTGCACCACAAGTGGTGTCACACTGTGGGCCGTCGCAAGCTCGTGTTTCACGAATTGCTCAGGAAGGCTAAGATGGGGTTCAACAGCACATTACATATCCATATCCTCTAGATCGCATGGCAAGAGGAAGTTACTTCATGCTCGAACATCAAGTGCATCCCACGGTACAATGCACGAGTGGCTAGAAGATGATTGTTGCATCCTTCAGTTACAAGTGGCAGGGTGTGAGGGTCGACGGGCACTGCGATGAATGCAATTCGCATGCTGGACAGACACTGCAAAGAACTCGGTGTCCTGGTGGCCTCGAGAAAATTAACGCAGAGTTGAGCGTCAGCGTAGCATGCTTTCGAGTAGTATGACTCCTGGTGAGGAGTGCTCCATGCAGCAGGTGAAGAAGATGGAGGAACGAGAAAAGACGCTGATGATTGCCTACCCCGCACGGCGCGAAAAAGCTTGATTGTTTCAGCGTCTCTACATTTCGCCATCAAAGATTCGACTTGACAAAATGCAGCCTTCCACTCATTGCAAGCAACAAAGATGGGCAAGAGAAAGCGCAACACACAGGTGGCAGCACCGCAGAAACAACAAAAGGCTACAGACCTTCCGACACCAAACGACAGTGATGACGCGCCGATCGAGAACGTGTCGCACATCAGCGCCGTCACGTCGACCGAAGAGCTGGAATTGAGCGTCGACACTCTGCGCACTCTGTCGCGATACCCTGGACTGATCAAGTCGAAAGCCTGCAAGGATCTACGCGCTGCCGTGTACGACTTCCGGCAGGCGTGCAACACGGGCGTCAACTCGGCCGCCGAGGGCACAAACCTGACGGCGCGCATCTCGGGCGCTCTGACCGACGCAAAATACACCGATGCCCTTGTCCTTCTCGCCGAGATGCGCATTCGCGGCGAGACACCAAAGCTCGGGGCTCTCTGCAGGTGGGTGCGCGACTTGGACGTCGTCAGTGGCTTGTCAATGCAGCCAGAGGGAGTGAGCAAGGTCGTCGTACCGCGCTCAGCAAAAGACAACGAGTTGCTGCGTGTGCTGGACGCCGTCCTGAGAGTCACCGGCCCGACAGACACAAACACAAGAGCCGCCCTCGACTCGGCAGATGCCATTGCCCTGCAGCAAGTCTGGAATCTGCGCGACAAGACGCCGCTCGAGACACGTCAGAGCGTCCTCGACAAGACAATCTTCGCCGCCTGCCCACCAGACCTTCGCGACCGCTTCCGCATCATCGACACGACCGCCGGTCCGAACCGCAAACCTCCAAATCTCCATCCTGCCGTCCTCTACGCCTCACAAGACAACGCCATCCTGCTCGGTGATGCGCCCAAGACGACCGTCTTCAAACATCCCGTCGTGCCCAACCTTCGCCTCATCAAAGACGTCCTGACGCCAAACGAATGCACCTCCATCATCGCCGCCGCCGAGACCATCGACTTCATCCCCGACGCCCCAATCCGCGACGACGGACAAGCCACAAGCATCCTAGCCCACAACTTCTACTGGATCGCCGACCAAGCCTTCCATGACAAGCTTTGGGAGAGAGTCCGCCCTTACGTGCCAGAGGAATCACAAGGTCGCAAGGTCCGCGGCATCAACCGCAGATTTAGAGTCTACCGCTACGTCCCTGGTGCAGAGTATAGATGCCACATTGACGGCGCATGGCCTCCTTCTGGTATTGACTCCGTGACGGACAAGTACCAGTACGACGCTTCTCCTGCAGATGCCCGTCAATCCTCTCTCTACACCTTCTTGATCTACCTCAATGACGAATTTGAAGGTGGAGAGACTTCCTTTTTCATCCCCAGTATTCGCGAGGGTGTCATGAATGCCTATCCAGTCAAACCCATCATGGGAAGTGTTGCTGTCTTTCCTCATGGCGAGGCACAAGGTGCGCTACTTCATGAAGGCACTGGCGTAACGAAAGGTGCCAAGTACATTATTCGTACTGATGTCGAGTACGATGTCACACCTTCGGCAAGTTGATGAACTCTCTTTCGCTTTCCACTCTGGCGTTCCGGGCGTGAGAAAGGGCGTTGGGCATGGGCGATCTACTACCATTCGTTCTACATGGTTGACCAGTATGATGCATATATGTCTGACATTGTCAAAATCACAACTTCATTCGCTCTGAAGATGCACTTACTCTCCCATCCATCGAATAAGCGGGATCTTTTGATTCGAGCAAGTACAAATAAGACAGAGAAAGCTGCTGTAATCGCTTCCTTAACCCAACTACCAAACAACCTGCCACGACGCCTTGCTGAAGCCCACAATCTGCGAAAAGGCCTGGTCACGATCATCCATATCAGCCAACACCCACTCCTCATCTCCAAGCTTGCTCTGAATACGCAGGTCCTTTCCACTATCCTTTCCAGGAGTCATCTTGCTCTTGGTGCGATCAATCTTTTCCAGCTTGGCAAGTAGGTCATAGTTGAGCACAAACTCGACTTTATGGCCAATGTTGGTCTCGAATCTGATTGATCTTGCACTGATGATGAGACGGCCTCTGTCTTTGTTGATGTGCGTGGGGTAGAAACCGTAGTCTTTGTTGAGTGCGGCGTCTGTGCTTGGGTTTTCCTTTTGCTGTTAGCGGGTTCCTTCTGCTTGGAGCGACTTGATGGCCCACTCGGCTGTAGCAATAATGTGTCAGCCATCAGTATGTCGTACCTCAAGAGCGTAAAACAAAGACCTACCATGGGTTGGGATGTTCCAAAAAACACGTCTAGGCACCGAAGCGAGTAGGCGGTACTCTGGGAAGTTGGTGCCCAGAGGGAATAAGCCAAAGAAGACGACACCGGCACCGAACAACGATGACTTGACCAAGATGTTGATGGGCACGAAAGTGGTGACGACGATGCCAGACACAAGGATTGAAAGAGTGGCCATAGTTCTACTAGGCACTCTCCATTCGTAGAGGCTTTCGAAAAGTCAGTCGTGATGCATCAGGAGAACGACAAGGTGAGACGAACTTGCGCAGAATCTCAAACATGTTGGCCGCGTCGGCAAGCTGGATCATGACCCAAGGACCCATGACTTCTTGGAGCCTCTCCATCCAAGATCCATCTCGTTGCTTCTCGATGAACTCTGTGAGATCGAGGGGGTCCTGCGACTGTTCTTCGGTGCGTTCGAGGTCAGCGCGAACATCTTCGAGTGTCTTTTGAAGCATGCGGTGTCTCAGAACCAGATAGACGAGGCCTGATAGCTGTAGTTTGTGGTCAGCGATGGGTTCAGAAGACAAGAGAAACTCGGAGGCACGTACAATGCCCGGCAGTAAGAGACCGTAGTAGACCAAGGTCATGTAAAGCACAAGGACGACGGCTGTTGTGGTCGGATTCTCCCATCTGTAGATCTGTCGCGTCATCATCATGACTCGTTGGAAGGCAGCAGATGCAATGATGACCCGTTCAATATTGGGCATGATGGACTCTTTTGTTGGAGCGGGCGGACTTGAGCCGTAGCCAATGTATTGACCGCCGTACTGCTGGGCGTAGTATTGAGTGAGCTGCAAACATGTCAGTAACTTGTAAGACTTTGGACAGTGAGAAATAGCCGTACATGGCGCCCGTATTCATTCCAGTCGATGGCAGTGTCTCCTTGAAATGTTCTGCGCTCAAAGTCCGACAGAGGTTTTCTCGAAATATTGTCGGGTAGTACGCGGCACTGAGTGACATGACGATCCGTGGTCCATCTGACGTACATGTTTTGGCGATCCTTGATGAGATGGTCGCGCTCTTGAATGGCAGCTGCCTGTTCTTCCTTGGTTGCTGCGCTTTCAACACGATCCTCAGCCTTGATAAGTTCCACCTCTTGACCATGTGAGATCTCCTTGGTCGCAATGTTGGCAGTTGCCTGGTCGCTGCTCTGAGCAGAAATCTTGTCTTTGATCGTGTCGACGGGGTGGTGAAGCAAGCCATGTACAGAGATCTTGGTCGGTTCTGGAAGGTCGTGGCCGAGGCGGGATCTGTATGCCTTGACCGTCGAGTCGTTTGCGAGGATGGGCTGAGTGTCGGTCGGAGAAGTGTCAGAAGGCTTGCTGATATGCAGAGCTTTGCGCAACTTCGCAGCGGCCGCGTGTCTTTTGCCGTCGAGAGAGTGGCGTAGACTGTGGTCTGTGGATGGAGCTGGAGGGCCGGGCAGGACGGGATTGGTGAGCTGGATTTGGCCATTCTTGTTGATGACTGCGCGACCGAGGGCGCCGTCAGTATCGAGATACGGCTTCGTATCCATGATGGCTGCCGACTGCCGACTGCCGTATCTTGTTATGTGACGTGATGGTGTTTGTCGCAAGGTAGAAGTCGAAGATTCAAGCTGTGGTGAAGGGCGTGGTTCAATTGGCGACAAATCAGGAAACTCACTTGAACTCGCTGTGAAAGTCACGCAGAGCAATCAAGTTTGGCCGCCATGGCGTCAGCGACTGGTCATCCTCACTCTGCAGCCGTTAGAACAATCAAGACTATTAAGTTCGTCGTGGGGATGGAATCGTGACCGACGAGCCTCTTGCGTCTATTCTCTCACATTCCTCGTTGATCAAAACAGCCACATCGCAGAGACCAGACTTTCGAAAGACCGCTAATCGAATATGCATACTACAGTATTGCTGCAAGCACAAAAGCTTGACTCTGCTGCCGTCAGTGCATGTTGCTCACGCCGGAGCCGACTCCGAAACGTCAAACGGAGCCTGAAGACCAATGCCGAGCCGCATGCAGGCAACCTATGCATCTGCTTCGACCGTCGCATGTCCTCCAACCTCTAATTCACTGAGAATCTGAGTGCCGACCACTTTTCCAGTCCTCTCGAAGAAGATTGCCGCGATTGCCTGGACACCGTGGATTGGCTCGTACTTGTACTGCTTTCTGTGTACCTCTTCCCCGCCTCTCTGGACAATGTCGTCATGACCTGTAAATGTCATGTCTTTTGCGTACGACCCAACAACGCGACTTGCAGAGATGCGCCCGTCATTGTCCAGGTCTTGCTCGAGGATGGCGCCGTTTTGTTCCAGAATTCGATTGGTATGTGAGTTGCCTGAAAAGTCATTGACCGAGAAGAGAATGTTGTCATCGATCACGAAAGAGCGCTTCGCATTGGAATTGCTGCCAGGGCTGGAGCCATCATCGGAGAGAAGCCCGTCCACTGCGTCGCTAGTCTTTTCTACGATATCTCCGACCCCTTGGCCGAGTGTTGCAATAATGGGATTGAGGTCAAGTGATCCGAGCACATCATCGACCATCTGCACGAGGTTTTCGAGTCGCGCTTCCAGCAAAACTTTGGCCTTGACGTCCTGAATGAGGAGATGGACTCGCTCGATTGAAAGGTCAACACCAGCGCTGAATTGTAGGAGCTCCAACACTTGAAGATCCAAATTTACTTTGGCTGTCAAGTTGTCGACATCAATGTCAATCTCTTTGACTGATACAGAAGCGTTTAGGAAAACGTCAGGATCCGGGTATTGCAAGCTCGCATTCTGCCTTGTATTCGCCGTAGAGTAGATGACCGAGTCGTCGTCGCCTTGAAGGGTGAGATTGTATCCGACATAATTTGAATCTGATGAGGTGGCAGATACAGTCAAGCTCAGTACGAGAGCAAGAAGACAGTTGAACATGAGCGACAGCATGATGAGTTCTGGTGCGAGCCGCTTTATACGCCTTGAGCCATGTAGCGACTTGAGACCGAGTAAGAAGAGATGAAAGCGTCTCGTAGTTCAGGAAGTAGGGTACACAGCAGTTGTGTAAGTCAGGTCTTTTCCCTCCTGCTCTTTGCCTCAAGCCCCAGTTGTCACATCGAGACTTGGAGCGCATTGCGACACAGGCGGCTCATGACACACACGAGCGGTAGGATATCGCGCCACCATATTGACAGAATTCTGCAAACTTGGACTATGAGATGCCAAACAAGTAAGCGAGACGTGGGTGCGAAACTAGTCGTTTCACAATTCGAGCCGTCCGAAAATTCGAATTCCAATTGGCCTGTCTGTGCGTCATCTCACGCCAAAAAGCAGGAACTCCCGTTTGACGGGGAGACTCGGCCGACTTCTGGTCCTGATTGTGAGAACCGAGATGAATAATAGTAGTCGCAACAGGTCAGACGGCTAGAATTGTGATCATGTTGTAAAGGTTGTTCGTGACAATTGATAGAACCGACTGCGACTTTCAGATAGTTGAAGGGTGCGTTCCTCTTTCATCTTACGCCCATCTTTCTCTACTGCCATTTCTTTCCGCGCCTAGTCATGACTGTCCGCTCAATATCAAGCGCTCTCACACTTCTTGCGACAAGCATTCTCGCTATCCAAGTCGCCGCGCAAACTGCTGCTTCACCCCCAAGTACAGCCACGGCACCGCGAACAACCATCTCCGCTCGTAACGGTACGACAAGCACAAGCTCACGTTCAAGTGCAGCAACCCAAGGCGCACCTCCAGATGTCTATCTTAATGTCCCGGAGCTTCATGTCGGTCGCATCGAATTGACGGTCGAGAAGTTGAGTGCCGATCTCAACCTGAATGCAAAGGTTGCCAATCTTGTACAACTGAATGCTGGGGTGCAGCTCTCCGTCGAGAAGGTTAATATCACGATTGCTGAAGTGGATGCTGAAGTTGAACTTGTCATTCGTCTTGGTAAGTAATTGCGACACAGGTCTTGTGTCCTTTGTATTGATCTCATAGCAGGTCATCTTGTGGACATCGTGGGTCGTGTCTTTGATTCTCTGGACCTAAATCCTCTTTTAATCAACACAATCGGCAACGCCACGAGTCTCGTGGGCAATGTTGTTAGTGATATCGTCGGTGCAGTTGATGGCTTGCTCGGGTCCATCACACAGGGCGGAAGGACTTTAAACTTCCTTGTCGACAATTTGGGCAATATTGTGCAGGAGGTAGGCGGCGTCAGTTCGATTGTCGGCGATTTTACGAAGAACATGACAGAGACCGGAGTCACGAAGAGTGTTGGCCAAGGACTCACACAGAAAGAGTATTCGTATTCGCCGCTGAATGCACTTGTGGACATTGTATTCAACACTGCAGGTCAGGTTGTACAAGCAGTGGTGCAGAAGAAGAATGGAAGCAGCAGTGGAAGTGTAGGTAATGCTTCCAACTCCACGGTACCTGCTTCTTCGTTAAGAAAGCACTAGGCTAATGCAATAGTATGGTCCTTCTTCACTAGTATGGCATGAGTTCTGCTTAGTTTAACAAGAGTCAACCGAGGTCCGAGGAGTAAGGACTGTAGTAACAGCAAGCTGGCTCGCCGACTTATAGTCGCTTAGATCGTGCTTGTAGGGTTTAAGGATAGTACCGACCGCGGTCGAGTCTGTGTTTAAGAAGATCTAGAAGTAGGGATCGAAGAACATAATTACTAATTTAGCAAGGAGAGGAAAGAATTTATTTATCTATACTAGGTTAATATAGAAGGGAAAGGATAAGTGCTATACTAAGTAGGAAAGTAGATAGATAGGGTGCGTAGTAGTGAAGGATAAGTTATAAAGGTTATAAAGACTATAAGAACAATTATAAGAGGCTGTTAGAACCGTCGCATCATGACATCCCAAACTGGTACGTTATAATGCTAAGAATGCCTCGGCGATCTTAGCAGGAAGAAGGAAGGCAAATGTATGTTGACATCGAATGCCCATCTAACAACCAACGCAATTACGACTTCCAACGCACTTAAAGCAAGCAGCCATGAAACACGCTACATGAGCATAGACATTCAAGAGTCTTCCTAAACTACAGTTGTTTCGTCGTCCATGACTCATTGCAACGCCTGACTCGATTTTCGCTCTCAAGCCACGTTTCAGCGTGTCTTGTGTCCGCCTGATTTCCTCAAAGTCGATGAAGTCCTCCAAATACCCACTACCACGAAAGGTCTTCTTCTTCATCTGGCCACTTCTGATCTTTCTCCTTATCTCTCTTTCGTTATGCAGCCCTGGACGAACTTTCTAATCGTCATTGTCACCATTTTCGCAGCCTGTGAGTCCGCATCATCGGCAACAGCCATCTCAAGCGACACTGCCACTTACGTCGCCCCATTGATAGAGACTTGCCCAGTCGGGACCTCAACCTGCGGTAAGATCAAAGACAAATATCTGGTCATGCTACGTGAAGGATGCGAACCCTCCTCCCACCTTCCCTACATTTCAAGAACCCTCCACGTTGACGATCCAGCCAAGGAATGGCGGATGAAGTGGCATGGCGATGGCGTCTATTCCGTCCATGAAGCCTCAGCAGATTCAATCGACCTCCTTCGTCGAGATCCGGGAGTCGAGGAGATCGAAGAGGGGTACTGGATTCGAATGGACGAAGTTGATCGATGCCGAGACCCAGCGTATTCGGAAGAGGAAAGAAGGCAGTGTTACGATGCGAGCTCGGTTGATTCACGCGAAACTGTTGTGTACTTAAAGGACGAGTGGCGAGCTTCTGCTGGGACATCAGAAGACGACAAGTCTGAAACCTCGACTTTTAGAGGAGAGAAGAAGGAGCTCTGAATTATGCAGAGTAGCTTCAAGATCACTGCGACTGATACCTTTGAGCCTCACAACCTCATTCGAGTCACACGAGACGCAACTGGATGATCCGAGACGACGCTTGATTGGTTCAAGTGGTATCTGACAAGGTTGCGACCTGGCAATCCAATCGAGGGCTGTTTGAGACCATGACATCTTGAGCTTCAAAGTATTTACAACATTCTGACGTCCCGAATTACCGCTCCAAGATCTCGTCGGCTTACCCGAGCTCGTTGCAATGACACAGCCAAAGGGGCGGGTGACAATTTTCATCAAGTCAAAATTGGAGTATCTCTACTCAATGGAAAAATAGTGCTGAATCATACAACGAATGGTCGGGATGAGAATCTCGATATCGCCTTCGCTGCTTGCGCGAGATATCTTTGAGTGGGATGTTGCGCTGCCTTGCAGTCGAATCAAAAAGTAATAGCCCGAAGGTTGGCAAGCCTTGGATGATGTTATTGCAAGATTAGCACAAACTGGTTAGCTGATCCGAAAAAAAGGCATACACATGGTGGCACATTCGACACCATACAGCCGGAATTAGGCGTCCACGCAATCTTCTTGCAACTTAGTACAAATCAACTAGCATGAATCGCCAGTGTCGGTATTCTCAGTTGCAGAAGTCGTGAGAATTCACCACCCCCGTCTTCGAAGTCGATAGCTCTAAGCTCTGAATTCTAGCTAATTCATCGTTATATACTAAATTCCTCGTGCTATATAGCTCTTCTCGCTCTAAATTTAAGTGGTATAGCTTAAGGTAACTGCTCGTCAGTCGATGTCAGTTTTCTAGAGGTATTAACCTATCTAATAGGCACCGATTTAAGCTCTAAACTATGCCTCTTAACGAGCATAATAAGGACCTTATATAGGCTATACCTTACGACGACTACGACGTTAATACTGTCGCTACAGTCGTTCGATATACACCTCGTAGTACGCTCTACCGTATATAGAAGAATATCGAGCTCTTTAGGTAGGTTCGAAGGCCTCCTTCGGCCCTTAAGCGTATAGGAGCTCTACGTAAGATTACGCTAATTATACGCGAATACCTAATAGATCTGCTCTCTAAGAGGAACGACCTCTAGTAGGAGGAGCTAGTATTCGAATTATAGTGTTAATTCGACGTAGCGGTCGATAAGTTAACTATCTAGAGGCTCTTAAAGGAAGAAGAGCTATCTAATAAGGTTAATACGCGTATTATAAGTAGCTAATCTAATGCGTAATAGAGTGTATACCTTAAGTAATTAGCTAAGTTAATAGGTCGAGGTCTTAACGCTAGTATCGAACCTATAGATATATTATTTTATCTTAATAAATCTGTATATAGCGAGAAGGTAATGTTCCGTCGTCGTTTATAGAGTTAGATAAGCCTACCTACGTATATAAGGTTAGAACTAGTTAATAAGACTCGATACTTAGTACTACTAGCTCTAGATATATATAGGTACCTATATAGCTCGTCCCTTATCGTCGAGGGAGCGGTTACCTAAGCTATATATAAATACTAGCTAGAGGCGGTAATCTTACCTTAGTACGAGCTATTCCTAGAAAGGAGGTTAATTATTATTATAGATAATTACTCGACCTATTATTTAGATAAGGTATAGTTAAATTTTATTAATACCCTTATAATAAACTGACTAGGGCAGATTACTAATTTAGGCCGCGAATTTAGTATTTATATATTATACATTCCTCTATATTTAATATATCTTAACCCTATTAAATTAACCTTCTACCTCTTAAAATAATGGCTCCGTCGCTAGCGAGACCTTACTTCTAAGCTAAAGGACTTTTAAGAGCCTATAGACTATAAGAAGGTATAGATATTATACCTCGAGTAGGTAGTTATATAGGCCCTTAAGGAGGTAGACATTAGGAACCTATTCGTACGTAGTTAAGTCCTATTAGATCTTATAATTACTACTACTCGAGCTAGTAGAGCTAGGGCCTAAGGCCGACGAGAGTCGCGAGGAAGGGCCTTCGAACTCGCTTAAAGCGCTACGGCAAGGGTTAAATGCTAACGGGTTATATCGTCGTTATTAACGCTTATAATTATCGACGAATTTAGTAAGTTCCTTATAAAGGGTTATACGAAGGCTACTTTACTTAATAACTCGCGATAATATATCGTCTAACGATACGTATAGTATCTTTAAGGTCTAATAGTCCTCTTCGAGTACTACCTTCGCTCGATTAAGGCCTATTAACTAGTCCGGGTAAGCTAATTTTATACTATCTTAATAGTCCTTCTAACTAGTAGAGGTATTTAGCTCCGGCGGTATAAGCGAGACCTATCGAGGGGTAGGAGTAGCTAGTATAGTCGCCGGCGGCGGCGTAAAGGTCTTATAGCCGATATAGATGTTATTTATAGTACCTTAAGAAGGCGAACCTTATATAGTATTCGGTCGTCTCTAAGGTTACTTCTTAAGGTTAGCTTCCTTCGCCTAACCCTAGGTTAAAAGGTCCCCTGCCCTCGGGGCCTTTTCCCCGCATCCCGCCGGCCGATCGGATCCCGCGAGCCGACCTCTAGACCTGCCCTTAGGGCCTTTTTACCCGTACGCTAAAGTCATTTTTAATCTCTACCCGTACAGAGCTAAAAATTACAGCGTGTAAAAGTCCGCCTCGACATCTAGCTAGTATACCGACATCTCTACCGTTCGAGCCGTAGTTACGTTATTCGATTATATGTTAAAGACAGCCACTCGTCTCTATTCGACGCGACGCTAAGACGCGAC
>NW_013566954.1:0-143034 GCF_000721755.1 Aureobasidium subglaciale EXF-2481 | reverse complement strand
ACGATACTTCGATCTACGCTAGCTAGGTCCGTATAGTAGGAGGAGCTAAGCTACGTACGAGCTTAGACGGCCGACCTTTCCTACCGAATTCTAACTAGCTATACGCTATACGATAATGCTCCCTTATCTTTCAGACATTTTAGTAGATGTAATAATAAGATTGCTTATCGAGCCGACACTAGAACGTATCGCTATAGAGAAAGAGGATTAGATCGGCTTCTTCTAAGGAGGAGGGTATCTCGTACGAGCTCTAGTAGTTTTCCGCCCAGACGGACTAATAGAGAGCTTCGATAGTACGAAGTCGGTTACCCTTAATCTAATATCGCTTACTCTAGTACGTACCGATCTAGCCCGGCCGTACGCTAAAGCGATATACGCTATAAAGGAAGCAGTCCCACTCCTACCTATACTCGACTCCGTACGAGGTAAGAGATATCGATCGATATCGAGAGTGCGCGTATACGCGCGCGCGCTAGGGACCTAAAGTCGAGAAGAATCCTCGTACGAGAAGTGCTTAGGGCGGTTAGCGCGGTAGAGCTACGTATAGGGGTGCTACTCGTACGCTGCTTTATGTGTATATATATATATATATATATATATATATATTTATATGTTTTTTTCTTTTTGCTTTCTTATAACAAGTCGTCGTACGGGAAGGGTAGGGCGGGGAGAGCTCTTTAGTCTTCGGTCGCGTCTTAGCGTCGCGTCGAACAGAGACGAGTAGCTATCTTTAATATATAATCGAATAACGTAACTACGGCTCGAACGGTAGAGATGTCGGTATACCGGCTAGATGTCGAGGCGGACTTTTACACGCTATAATTTTTAGCTCCGTATAGGTAGAGATTAAAAATGACTTTAGCGTATAGGCGAAAAGGCCCTAAGGGCAGGTCTAGAGGTCGGCTCGCGGGATCCGATTAGCCGGCGGGATATAGGGAAAAGGCCCCGAGGGCAGGGGACCTTTTAACCTAGAGTTAGATTAAAAAGTAACTTAGGAAACCCTGTAGAGTAAGGGAGTTAATTTACTTTAGATTACTTCGTATAGTAAGGAGGAGGGAAAATAACGAGCTTAATAGAGCTTAAACGGACGTCGCGCGGTAGTATTCTTAGCGGTAAGGAGGGAGGTATTATTATAGGGTCTTACTATAGTAGCGACCCTAACCTCGGCTGACGCTAGGAATTCCCCGACTTAGCGTATATAAGCGTCGTACGAAGAGGACGGACTTTCCGTCCCCTTCCTTTTCCTCCTTAGTAAAACCTCCTTATATTATAGGCTACTATTTAATCGTTAGATCGCGGTTTAATCCGTAACAGCTATAATATACTACGGGTGTTCTTTATAATTATTATAATAGAGGATCTTAAGTGCTATACTGTCGATGTTAATAATGCCTTTACTAAGTTAACATTAAAGGAGGAGATTTATATAGTAGTACTACCTAGAATAAATATTCTACTAGGTTATATATTTAAAGTACTAAGATTACTTTACGGCCTAAAACAAGCTATAAGAGATTAGAATTAGAGCTGTATAGAATCGTTATAGAAGATAGGCTTTATTTAAATAGACGCCGACTTATACCTTCTAAGACATCTAGAGAAAGAAATTCTTATTCTAGTCTATATTAATAACATCCTAATTAGAGCTAAATAGATAGACTACATTAACTGGTTTAAGAAACACTTTAGAGAGATCTATAAGATTAAAGACCTAGAAGAAGTAAGTAAGATCCTAGGAGTTTAAGTCATTCGTAATAGAAAGAATAGAACGATTACTCTAGATTAGTCTTACTATACTAAGGATCTTCTATTAAGGTATAGAATAGATAAGGAGAAGGCTAATCTAATTAGTATTCTACTAAATAGATATAATCTGTTAAAACTAGCTAGTCTATAAGATAAGAGAGCAGACTAGAAGGAGTATTAGAAGATTATCGGCGGCCTTATCTACCTAGCAATTCTAATAAGGCCTAACATCTCATTTATAATTAGAAGGCTAAGCTAATATCTGTCGGACCTATTAGAAGGGCATTTTAAACTATTAAAATCCCTTATAAGGTACCTACGTTTAATAATAGACCTTAGCCTAGAATATAATGTAGAAGGCATATAATAACTTGTCGGCTACTCTAATTTAGACTACGTAATAGATAAGCTAGATAGGATATCCATCTTAGGAAATGTGTTTATAATAGGCAACTATCCTATTAGCTAGTCTAGTAAGAAGTAGAAGTTAGTTATAACCTTAACTATAGAAGCCGAATATATAGCTATATGTTAGGCTGCGAAGCAGTTATAATAGCTAGCTTAACTTCTAAGAGACATAGGCTATAGTAAGAATATTAGTTGCAACTAATATTAGCTAACTATAAAAGAAGAGTAAAGCTTCGTTATTAGATTACTAGTTAAACTATTTAGCGACAACTAAGCTTCTCTATCGTTAGTTAGAGATACCTATACTTATAAGAGGTTAAAACATATCGATATTATATACTATTATATTAGAGACTTACACCGGAGAAACAGAATTAATGTCGAGTTTATAGGAATAAGAGACATAGTTATAGACGGCTTTATAAAGCTATTGCCTAAGCCGGACTTTATAAGATTTATTAACTAGCTAGGTCTTACTAACATCCGCCGTCTAGACTAAGGAGGAGTGTTATAATATAGTAGTTAGGGTGACAGATATAGTAAGAGGAAGTTAGGTAATACGGAGAAGCTATAATATAAGGAACTCGGTACTGTAACAGTAGTTAACTAACATAATTATAATATAAGTATTAGTTCTACCCCTTAATGCCTATTCCCTCTAGAGCTCTAGCTTCCGACTACTAAGCGATACTTTTTAACTTTAGGGTCTAATACGGGGAAGCTCCTAGATCCGTCGTAACGTACGTCTTTAGCGCGATTATTACTATAAAATAAGTCTATAAATCTTATAGATAGACAAATAAAATGTTGTATATAAAGAGATTAATACTAAAGGACTAAGCTATATAAGTTTCAGCTAATTTAAAGCTTATTAGAGCAAAGGTTTCGGCTCTTATAAAGTAAAGGTTTCGGGTCGAAGTTATTACCCTAAACCCTAATTTTATATAGGGTTTTAAAGGTTTCGACTCGAAACCTTTATCTTCTAATATTAGTATAAGGGCTTTCTCCTAGCGTTAAGGATCGTCGAACGCCGAGTCTATTTCCGTAAAGAAATTCGTAATAGAGATCGTACTATTATCTTAGTTCGTACGAATCTAGGGGGTTATTCTCTTCGCGGTAACCCTTAAAAGTCTATTAAACGCGTAGCAGACTTTCTCGTCGTCTAAGAGGAAGGTAGCTCCGTCGATTAGAAGCTTACTATTAAGGTTTATTTAAAAGGAGATGTATTCGCTTAGGTTATTATATAAGTACTTCGAGGGATTTAGGAAACGGGGTTTAGCTATCCTTAGGAATTAGTCGTACGAAGGTATTTCGGTAACGGGCGTATTCTCGGTCGCGGTTAGTCCGTTTAAGGCTGCAGCTTATTACTAAGCTTAATAGGCTTATTATATATCGTGTTATTCTTAGATAAATGTACGTAGTCTAGTAATCTCGTACATTAATTGTTCGTACGAAGGGGAAGCGTTCCCTTCTATGTTAACGATAGGCGGTAACCGCTCTATATATGTTTTTATTAGTAAAACCTAATATTACGGATTAAACTGCGATCTAACGATTAAATAGTAGCCTATAATATAAGGAGGTTTTACTAAGGAGGAAAAGGAAGGGGACGGAAAGTCCGTCCTCTTCGTACGACGCTTATATACGCTAAGTCGGGGAATTCCTAGCGTCAGCCGAGGTTAGGGTCGCTGCTATAGTAAGACCCTATAATAGGTCGGGCTTAGCGACTTTACTATCGTTACGAGTAGTGCTAGTAGAGCGGTTTCTACTAGCCTCGCTAGGTATACCTCTCGGGGTAGTGTTACTTAAGTAACTTATTCTAAGGGCGTTTAAAGTTATTAAGGCTAACTATCTTAGATAAGATAATAGGTTATAGGGTTAGACTCGTAAAGCGGAGTGTTAAGCGAAGTAAAGCAAGTAGTGTATAAAGTAGTGTATACTAAAGGGACTATTAGAATAACTAATTAAGTTAAACGTAGGACTACCTAAGGTCGTCCTACCTACCTATATACTTAATAGATAATAAGTATATACATATTACTCCGTATACTCTGTTATGCTCTATAGAGCAGAGTAGCAGAGCAGAGTAGAGCAGATGGCATGTCCTATAGAGTGCTCTGTTCCGCTAAGGTGCGGGGAATAATAGAGCAGGCTGCGCGACCCTGTCATTAGCAGGATCGTAACAGGCTGCCGCGGTGGATCCACGAACTGGCTTTCGCTATACTTCGCGAGTCGAGAAGATTTGTTCATCTGACAGCTGCGGCATTCTTGAACGAATGCCGTAATCTTTGCCTTCATTTGTGGGCATGCAAAGTTACGCTGTATGTTTTCGATTGTCTTGGTGATGCCAGGGTGACCTCGTGTTAGGTCATCGTAGTGTCCCTTAGTTGCTACTTTCTTCTATAGCAAGTCTTCTTCTTTTCTGTAATCTTTGAGCTGCAAAATGAGCAAACACCTCTCCATCTCGCGCTCTAGTTGTATCTTCCCTCCTTCCCTTACTACAATCCCAAGGTGTAGAACGATTAGATCGTGCCTGGTTTGCTTCTGCAACGCTTGCTATGTGCTTGTCAACTTGTTTCAGGTGTAAGATGTCTCCGAAACAAGAGAAGTGGCCTCTCAACGTGTTTTTCCATGATCGCTCTACCAAGCGCCATCGAGACTGCGGGTATCAAGCAATACATCACACGTGGAGTTGGAGATAACGACTGATCAAGGACTAGAATCCAATTGCAAAACTATTCAATAAAGTCCGGACGCAGCACAATAAGATATGGCTATCTAATGACCTCCTGCAAAGCTTTGACGATGCACGAACATAGAGATCAAATCGCCACCGGAGCTCCAGAAGTTCCTGACCCTCCGCATGATGACTTGCAGGTCCAAGTGGGATTCCAATAAGGGCTGCATTTACTCTGCAGCGCGAATGAGTCCATTGCGAAGCTGGCGTTTCTCCTTGACGTCTTCGTCGGCTGCAGCGCGAATGAGTCCATTGCGAAGCTGGCGTTTCTCCTTGACGTCGGATGCTTCGACGTCGTCGACTTTAGCGTTATAGATGAGTCCATTGCGGAGTCCGCGCTTCTCCATGAGTCCATGTTCGGCGTGCACAATTTCGATGGCAGAGTCGACTGGAGCTGCGAGCACACTAGGTGCGATGGAGACCACGGTCAGAAAGAGCGCAGAAAGCTTCATAGTTGCTGATGGGTTTGATATACTCCGAAATCAGAATGATGAGGGCTGTGTGTTTGCTGAATCTGTCAGGTGCAAGCGCACTCCTCATTTATACCACCAGCCGCTATGATATCGCCGGTTCTGCATCCAAGTGAGTCGACGAAACTTCGCATGAATCCAACCTCAGATTGCAGCGAGGCGCGGCACGAAAGCTGCTCTGCGCGTTGACCAGCGGACCGCACGAAAATCGTCACGAAGCTGCGCGCGATCTATCGCTGTTTTCCGCGCGCCCAAGCTCATGTTCCAGCGAGGATAAGGAGTCGCTGGAGCAGGTGCATTGGCGACGTGAATCCCGCCGAGGATCAATCTCCTGTGCGCGTATCGCGGTCGCTTCGGCGCGCTTTGCAGCGCTCCGCGTGACAACGCCATTTCAATCAAGTGCGGTCGTGAACGGCCAGGATGGATGAATAGCAGACACATCTGGATACAATTCTCGCCGTTCCTCAACCAGAACTCTTCATCACTACACAACATTTTCCCTCCTAAGGCAAGAACGACGAATCCTCTCTGCACGCCATTAGCCTTGACAGAAGATCACAATGCCGCAATCAGAAGATGGCTCTGATGACCTACCTCTTCTCTATAGCGAACTCTCCGAGAAAGACAATGGGATGAACTGCTGGATCGCTGATCTTCCACAACGACGTCGAATGATCATTCTCGCAAGCTTGTTGTCCTTTTTCGCCACTACCTCCATCATGCTGGGCATCCTCGCGGTAGCCCACCGGGTGCTTCTAAGCCAGCCGCTCCTCTGGGAATATTCCATCGGGAGTCAAAGACCTGGCACGGTGTCGTGCGGAACATCGACAGCAGAAGCAGTGTCTCGGGGCTGCATGTTCGACGAGCTACAGATGAGTTGGATGCCGCAGAAGTGTACGCGTAGCTACCGCGACCAGTACATGGTAGCCAATGATGGCGGTCCCTTTCTCTATTGGATCGATAGGACAGGAAAGGAGTTACTCGATGATCCATCGCTCCATGCTGGCAACGGGAGTATATTCTGGACATCAAGGAGGAATCACATCGTCCATTGTCAATACAATCTCTATCGCCTCGCCGATGTCCTCAGATCCGGCGATTATATCGGTCACGATGATGGTCAGACACTTTCAGACCACATGCACCATTGTGTCATGACTATGGCGGAATATGCATTGAAGGCACCTGCACATCAGTTGGACGTCACTGATATAATCACAGAAGCTGGATTCGCTTACTGCTGAGGCTGTGATTGTGGGAGGGTAATCTTGAATAGAACACTGCGATAACAGTAGCTGTCGTTGCACAATGAAACATCAGACCAAGGATATTTTTAAACATAGAAAAGCTTATACAAGAAAGTATACATTCTATGCGCACATTGACGATCCAGATAATGATTGTCCACGATATCGCGAACCGTGAATGTTTCGGTATGTACAGCTAGATGCTTATGTTAGTTATTTTCTCACAAGACAAATGCTGTCATCTGGGGATTCTTACAGGTTGGCGCGAGGCCAGGCCCGAACGCTGAGTGCTCTCTGGAACAATGCTGACGACATCCATGCGAGTTAGTATAGGGGTTTCAATCTTGACAAACGATGATTACTGTATTCCCATAGTTTCTAGACTGTCTATTATTGGCCTTACCAACTCACGTACCCGAATACACAGCGAGAAGCAAGGTCAATCTGAAAGCTACGCAAGCATATCATTGACTTGAGATTCAGACCCGACGAAGGTTTAACATATGTGATTATATATCATTCAAGTGTCCAGTATAGTTGGATGGAAGTCATCCGCTCGGTTAGTTTCCAGGAAACCTTTTACAAGATTCCAGTCACGACATTGAGGTACAGCACCTTGCGCAGTGAAACCGCCACCTGCGTTCGCCTGCTCAAGAGTGGTGTCTGCTGTACAGAGGATGGCCTGTCGGACTATTTGAAGCTGTTAATCTCCTACCACATTCTTCTTGGAAGGATTGGACGGACCATATTCGATGCAGTGCTTCACGTGAAAATGGCCGCCGAATGGAGGGGGGATACCCGCCTCATACGCGCGAGTGTAGTTTCGTAAAACACCCTGCATGGTCAGATTAGTACAGAGTCTTTTTGACCACAATGTTGAACGAGACTGACCATACAATGCAGCTGATGTATAACAGATGCTTGATACATCTCTGCATAACCTGTCCCATTGTCCTTCACGACCTGGCTTGCGGGTAGACGATACTGTCTTGGATTCGGTACTCTGACGTACCCGGCACCGACTGCAGTGTGGTCAACCTAGCGTGTTCCATAGTCCACGTTGTGTTTGATATACGTACTCGGTACCAGCCCGTCCCACAATTGATCTCCATAAGTGTCATTACGAGTATATTCGGAGTCGGCCACGAAAACTGTCGAGACCTTGCCAACTGGTAGAGGTCAGGCCCACTGACGTAATGTCGCATGATGATACCCACAATTCGGAAAAAAGGCCTGAGGCTGAGGACTTGGTTGATCTAAGACAACAAGTCTTGAGGCAGCATTCTTGCCGACAGCGAATCCTGAGACTGTGGCAAGGCCAAATAACACGATGAAAACCAAGATCGCTATTATGAGACCTGGAAAGCTTTGCTTGATCAGTGCTCGGAGTTTGTCCCGGGTGTTTGGTGAAGGCTCGTTGGTGTGGTTAGAGTCCTCGCCAAGATCCTTCTCATTCAAAGATCTATAGATATGCGAGACCATCGCCAATTCCTATCCCTGTTTCTTCCAAAGTGTCTCTTCCAAAGTGTCGAGTCAATCAGTAAGTGCAACCATCTAGCGAGGGTTGAAAAGCAGAAGAAGAACACATGCATCACACTTGGGGGCGGTCATCATCGTCAAATGAGCAACACAAGACATGTGACAGGCTTGGCGTTTCCGGAGCGCCGCCGTGATCCGCGTACCGCAGCGAAGCGGCCAGCAAGCGCGGCAAAGAATATTAACGACTTCCGCTTTCCTCGCGCGAACCGCCGGCTCGATCGTTGACAAGCCAGCGAAGCGTAAGCGCAACCTCTCGCTCATCCACCGGGTGCCGAGCGCGGCAAGACAAGATCGACATCGATGATTGTTGGTCATGATGAGCAAAGGACACTTCGAATGGAGTGAATACCACGCGCGGAGGCGACAATAAAAACGCTCTCAGCTTGCAGCAACTCTTAGTCTTCGAATCGCTCCTTTGGATCAAACTCTCTCAGAAGTAGTCACAGTGCGCTTGTCTGCCGGCAAGACTATGTCGCGCCTCTATCGATTCCTGGCTTTGGCCTCGTGCTCCTGCGGGTAGTTGATGTTGCTTGTCGTTCTCCAGGAGAAGGTTTTAATCGGTTACAGTTTGGCGATCCTCTGGTCCGTACTGTTATCTAGTGTCACTGTATGTATCATGCAGTTCACTCATATCTCATGGGCTCTGTCTAAAGCTCCTACCTTCACCACTGCTCATCGTTCCCTACTGATAATCTAAACCTAGCCACATCTGGTCTCTGCGGGGTTTGACCAGATCTCGACAGCTCTGGTCTGGGGTATAGCACCAACGTGCGGTACATTCGTCCAGCCATGGTTCGGGGAAATGATCGATAGACCTCAATGGCGAATCCAAGGAAGCCGGACGTTGTTAATTGCTGGAGCTGTCGCCGCGAGCGTTTCATTGGTTGGCTTCAGTTCATCACATGCCCAGGCGCTTTGGCTTGCGCAATCCATGGGTCGACCGACAGCCAGGGTCATCGGCTCCATGATCAAGACAAGCTGTATCATCTGGTTTTCTCTCCTCAATGTCGCCATTCAGCCGCTGCAGCTGGCAAGCCGAGCCATCATCATCGAGAACGTTGACGCGGTTGAGCAGATGACGGCTAACGCATGGGCAAGCCGTATGCAAGGGATTGGGAGTGTTCTAGGTTTCCTTTTTGGGATTGTACCTCTACCAAAGAATCTGCGTCCAGATCCCGCAAGCGAGTTCGTCAACTTAAGTCTGGTTGCGAGTGTTTCTCTCTTGACGACAACTCTGGTCAGCGCGTTTGTCACTGGCAGAAGCCAGGATCGTATTGCGGCGCGTACGCTTCCACGCATAGCCTCTTTCAGCAACTCAGTGAGCGCTTCGAGCCTGCCGCGAGAGATCTGGCAGATCCTTGCCGTCCAGTTTTTTGCTTGGCTTGGGTGGTTTCCATTACGAACATACTATACGAGGTATGTTGACTCTGGCTCTTCTCGATGATTCCCGCTAATTTGGAATATTAGCTGGCTAGCTGAGGCCATCTCATTTGAACTGCGGCCGCTATCGGTGACTTTCATGAGTGACGCCCAAATCCAGGCACAAGCAGTCCGTGTGGGCTCGGTCGCAGGTCTCTGCATGTCCGTCATCTCTTTTCTGGCGAGCTGCGTTCTTCCGACGGCGATCCGGCTTCTGGACAGAGCTCAAAACAGTGACGAAAGCAATTGGCTATCATGTCAGAGCTCGAAAGTTCCAACCAAGGCTATACTGCAAGTCTGGATGGCGTCACATGTTTATTTCGCTATGATGTCGTTCTTCGCTGGATTCGTAGGCTCACAAACAGGAATCACCCTGATAATGACTTCACTCGGTCTATCTTGGGCAGTAACGCAATGGGCACCTTTTTGTCTGATCGGCCTCCTACTGAGTAGACGTCAAGGAAGACGTCTCGAGAGTGGTTCAGTTGAAGAATCTGATCCCCTACGTACAGGTGCAGTACTCGGATTACACAATGCTGCGATCTCTGCTCCTCAGATCTTGTCTGCTGCGATCTGTAGTCTTGTTTTCACTGCTTCTAGTGATACCCATCATGGGACCCTGCTGATCTTACTCTCGGGTGGGTGCTGGACATTTGTAGCAGCATTCGCATTATTCCTGTTCTCTACCGATTTGCAACGGATCTAGGTATCTCTAAGCATGAATACAGAATAACACTACGTCCTAGGCCGAAATCAACTGGGCAACATATGACTCATAATTGTTCAGATCTAGGTTTCGCGAGAAGACTTTATGCTTCGTGGCTTTGTAATCGCTTACCGATCTCACAACTAACAAGTGGATTCGCGATCCATACATACGTCCAATCAACTCCATGTTTGTTATATTCCATAGTTGATTGGAGACCCACTCGTCGATATCTACTTATCGACGACACTGGTCATGGAACCATTGATACATGATGCTGTAGCAAATCCGAAGCTGAATCCTTCTACAACCTTGTAAACAGACGTGTTCACCTCTTAGACGGACCAGGATACATGCCCTTGGTCATGCCGACTTCGAGACAGCGCGGGTACATAACGTACGCTGGAGTCCTCACGTCTCGGTTATCATAAGCATCCATGAGAAGAGCATGCTGACAGTGCATCGTGTGCTCGAAGTTCACAAGATGGCGACCAACCCAGCCGTTTTCCATCGACAAGTGCTGCAGTCTCCACATGAAGGTGCAGTGTACCATGTGATATCTCCAGTCCACGAAGGTATCTTGCTCACCCAGCATAGCTGTATCGAAAGAAAGTTGTGTGTTGTCGCTGGAATCTTCGCTGGTATACCATGTCCAATTAGACCACGAGATAAAGTCCTGAGTCAACTCATCATTGTAGCACTCGGGTGTGAGCCATGCGAAAGAGCTGATGTCGAAGCTGCAGCCCCTTCTCCGAGCCTCGGTGGGATTATGGCCGCAAGACTCGTACGGTGGTCTCGGTTGTTCCTCGATTTGATCTGACATTGAGATGGTGCTGTTGGATATCATGATTCGCCCATCATCGTTGGATCTGATGTGGGCTTGCCGAATGATAGCCGCTTCCACGGCGCTGTACACTGTGGCAAAGATGGCGATAATGGCAATGATTATCAAGAGAATGACCTTGGGAAGCGAGTGTCGAATCTTTTCTCGGTCGGTTAAGTCTTTCTCGTACGTGCTCGCGTCGTCTTTTGCCACTTCCAGATATGCGATGTCACTTTGGGAGGAGAACATGATCTAGTAGATTGTCAGTCAAGGAATTACTGATGATGACTTGGTAGTAATACAAGTGCAATCTCGCAGCGTGGCTGCTTACCAGATCATCGTCGCCGAGTCGAATATATACCACACGCGCGTCAAGCTTATCTCAACGTGAGTCACCAAGAGCACTCAGACGTTTAATCCGCTGCGACTTCGCGCGCTGCGATCAAGGTCTTGGGGTTTCCACGCGCGGTAGCATCGATCCAAGCAATATTCGCTTCCTGCAAAGACGCTGCGGACCGCCCTGCTGGATGACAAAACGTCGATAAGAAGTCCAGCGTCCTTGGCAGTTAATGCAGCGGCGGACCGCCGCGATAAATTGATTCTATGGCTTCCACATCACATAATCACCCATGTCACCTAGATAACCAAGAACCAATCCAGCTCTTCTTGTCGATAATTTTCATTTTCCGGAACACGCCTTCGAATCAGAGGATCTCGCCTGCTGCCATATCCGCAGGTGCGCACGAGATGGATTCTCCACATGAGGAAGTTGACCTCCCATTGCTTCCTTACGAGCCCACAGACGACAAGCACCACTACGAATCCGAAATATTGTTCTCAGGAACCGACAAGCACATCGATAACGCTCTTGGCAAATCAGTAACTGCTATCACTATACGGCGTCGCAAAAAACTGTACACAATCCTCTTGACAAACTGTATCACATGCCTCGCTACGATCTCAGTCATTGCTGCTACCTGGGTTATGATGTCGGAGCGGTCTCGCTGGACGATATCTTCGAGTACGACGTTTGTATATGATGAAGTGTACAGCATAGATTCGCCACAGGCTAGAGGCTGTGGAAGCACAGTCGAGGAGGCCACGGCGCTGGGATGCCGGTTCGATGAGTTGTCGGACCTCTGGCTGCCGAAGGCATGTTCTCGGAAATACGAAGAAGAATATCTTCGCAGTAACAACGGTGGAGCTTTTGTTTATTGGTCCGATCCCAGTGGTGATCATGTGATCACGAACCGGTCGCAATATGCCGGTGTAGCAACGTACTTCTCGACGACACGGGATCATCTACGCCATTGCGAGTACAACCTGTATCGTTTTGCGGATTCGCTCACAACAGGCGATTTGGTTGGGCATGCGGAAGGCTTTGGGCCCCACATGCATCACTGTGCTAATGTGTTGGGCAAATTCGCTAACCTCGCTCCGGATATTGATAACATTGACGTTGATACGGAATCTACATTCGGGTTCTGTTGAAGTCTACAAGCGCGGGAGAAGGTAAGGTAGCTGGGAGTTCCATTCGGTACCCAAATGTATACAGACGATCTACGTACATAAGCAAATGTGGTTCAAGCATCCTTACGAGAGTACCTGTCCACCAAGGCACAATTAGGCGGACTTGCTAGCTAAAACTTGATTATTCAACTTCTCAGAACAACAGCAGAAAGCAGTCCAAACTCTTCATGCCATCTAGCCAATCACACGTTCTGCCAGCAGGTGAATGTTCACGTAACCGCCAGCATTCGAACGCTACTCTCAGGGCTCGGCAAATGTTCTCGTCTGGGCCCCACACCATATTGACTTTTGCATGGAGTCTTCGGAAAAACTCTTGCTGAGCAGGTACGATGGCCATTGAAGCAGCAATACACACCGGCCACGTCAGCCGTCTGAGCAACGCAGCTTGCGGCAGATCGTTCAGTGCTTCAATGGTCATCATCACCTTTCGCTGAATTTCAACAATCTCAGGTCGGGAACCAGACAAAGTGCACTGCAAGAATACAGCAGAGGCTGCTTCGAAGACTTTCATGAACGCCGATCTGACGCGGTCTCCGAGCTCACGGCCTGGTTCGTTGCGAACACGCCCTTGCTTCAGATCGTCGTCGATGGATAGAGCGGTAGCTATGAGCTCGGTCACACTGAGTGATGCTTTGGATAGCTGCTCCTGCTTCCAAGTTCGAAGATTGATGACTCGGATCAGGCAGTGGAGTAACCACCGCTCTACGCCAGTCACACAACCTAACATGTCGGAGTTGTCTATCAGACCCAAGTGATTCGAAGCGAAGTTCGGTGCTTTGCCGGTGACCGTGGAAGCCAGTACTTCCAAGAGTGACAAAACTTGCACGCTAAAACTCCAGCTTTGATCGATTCCTTGGACAGAGACGTTCTGGGAAAGATATTCGAATATGTTGGACCATCCGTTCTCGCCTAGAAGTATCTGTTTGGTGAGTACTTGCTATTGGCCACGGACTCAACGAAGACTCACTTGAGCCAAAATGACATGCACAAGACAGGCTGGGCTTAAGTTATTATGTTTCCACGGAGCTGGTTCGAGAGCACGACTTTCTTTCCCTGCATTTAGATCTGCGGGTCCTTTCAGTCCGAACCTTATGAGCTCAGAAGCTTGAAATCGTTTGACATAGGGAATGATTTGCTGTAAGCATAGACAGGACTCCAGTTCTGGTTGCATTGTATGAGCGCATATTTGCTGCGAAGTGTCCTGTAGCAAGAACTGGAACATAGAGGGGAAGATGGTCTTTGTATAATACTGCCAGGTACTCTGATCGTCTGCCGACAAGCCGGACAGGACCAGAGATGAAACAGACAATGCGGGAGCTCGAAGCTCAGTTCTGCGGTCGGAAGAGTCTCGTGACGAGATAGGAGGTGACGAGGGTGCCCTCGATAAGTCAGACAGAGGTGTCAATAGGTCCGTTGACTTGTTGGGGACATCTTTCGGTGCCATGATTATCATCATGTCATCAACCGATGTATCAAAAATTCCGAACTCGGGGTGTCCGACAGCACATTCTCGGATTCGGAGCGCAGCATCAATTATTCCGGGCGGTACAGATGGAGTCTGCGTGGAGGATATCTGGACACTATCGAGAGGTATACTGCAATGACCAAGATTGAAGTCAAACTCTGCGCAATCGTATCTCTGATTGGACCATTCTAGGTCTTTGGCGAAATCCACCATGATATCGAGCTCGGCGACAGTGTCAACTGGAGCCTCCGCGCTGACCTGGCTGATGTCAGCATTGCATCGATTGTAGGCTAGTTGTATGCCAAAATCACATTCTTCGCAGCGGTCGCGGTGTCAACGTCAGGGAAGGACACGTTGGAGACCTGCCGACATCTCCGTGATTTGTTGCACTTTACCACCATCTTGAAGTTTTCCATTTGAGCCTTTTCCAGCTTGGCACCATCTAACCAATCGGGTCGTTCGCCGTAACCATAGCATGGTAAACACAAGCTTTGACAGGTGGAGCAGGGCATACCGTTCTCATCACATTTCTTTCTTCTTGCTCGACAAGTCCAGCATCCTGTTGTACTTCGTTTAATCGTGCTCATGCTGGAGTTTCAGTCTACACGACCGTCGAACCGAAGACTCGAAGTTTTGGATGGAAAGAGTTTGATCCGTGATCGGTGTAACAGACACGCCATGGATATCTCATCACTTATGAGGAAGCGCAATATGCTTTATCCTTGCTTATCTAAAACTCAAGATTGCGGCTCGATATGCATGGCCTAGTTCGCGGTGCTAAACAAAACAGGAAGCTGGGTAAATCCCACCGACCATCGTGTAGTAAAGATCCTACTGAGACTATAGTTCAGTCTAACGAACGCTTGAGCAGATGCGATTTGATCAGCATTAACTTATTCCGTATACATTCTTGTAGTAGTAGTGACTAGCAGGAGACGAGAGGTAACATTCCCTATCATCGATTACGTACCGTGGCCTAGTTTAAGGATACTAAGCTAACCACAGTTTTGGAAGAGTATGTTAGTAGCTACTTAGCATACTTGATCTGCGGACTATGATAGCACACTCAGCAGCTGCCAAGCAGACTACTTTACACGTATCAAAGTTTAAACGACGCCTAGTGCCAAGGGTGTTAGCCGCACTCTGCGCTGACTTGGCAGCGGGTAAATTGATACGAATTTCCTCATGTGGTGCTTGGCGGTAGGTGGCGCGGGCTGCAGAATCCTCCTTAGCCCGCCCTCGATAAGGGATGGATGACTATCTATCTTGCACCAATCTATGGCGCAACGCCGCTCAGTAGCAGTACGAGCATCATTTCGGCCTTGACGTGACTGCTGGTGATCGCTTGGCGAACTTCACTACGTCGAGACGACCGCGCGTTTGTCGGCAGGAGCAATCTGGATCTGCTTTTCATATATATGTTGTCATCACAGCAGAGAAATATCACAAATGTGCGAAACAACACCAGCTTATCGTATCCCGCGCGTCTGTTGATATGAGGCACAGCCGCGCGGACGGTACGCACGTATGTTGCGCGATTGATCTGGCTCTGGAAACCAGACGATCTTCGAGGAAACCTGGATCACCTGATAAGGGACACCTGGTCGTCACAATCCCGGTCTTCTCCTTCTCCACCACTCATGCATCATGACTGCCTCAGATCTCGAGAGTGACACAATCAAGGCAGGCCAGCGCGACTTTATCGAGCAGCTCTTCAAAACCAGGATCTCAGGCGTCAAGATCCAGGGCATCAACACACTTCCCCGCTGCAACAACAACTACATCCATATCATAACCTTCGAGGCGCCTCTAATCTCCGATGTGAACGTTTCCACGGATCCAGGCACCTGTGCCATCTCGTCTGGACTCACCAAAGCCGTCTTCCGCATCGGAAATCTTAAGGGTATGTTCAATCACGCCGTCAAGGTCGAGAATACAGTTGCGACGATGCAGCTCGTACGCCAGGCCCTCTCCAAACAGCATCTCGACATCGTACCTAGAGTATACGCTTGGAGCAAGACGGGTGGTCCATCAGGCAATGGCTGGATCATGGAAGAATTCAAGCTAGGTGCCAACATTGAGCCTGAATTCCACGGCAGTCTGTCTGCCGACTTCCAACGTGTTGTACTGCGTCAGGTAGCCAAGGTGCTCAAGGCGGTGCAGGATTTCGAGCTACCGAGTGCGGCTGCTCGTTTTGGTGGGCTCGCATTCGACAGAGCCAATGACGGCAGTGTTGTCAGCGGACCGTTCGTGATAGAGCCGTACACTGATTCCTTCTCGAATATGAAGAGCTTCTATCAGGGAATGTTGCAAGCGCAATTGGCAGACACGGACAAGACGGTAGCTAAGGGATGGCGCGAGGATGGTTTAAGAGAACGCCTCGATGCGTTTGCGGAAGGGGGTCTAGACGCGATCCTCTCGCAGACCCTGGCTGTGGATACAAGGCCAAATTTGATCATTGGCGACATCGGTATGAGTCTTCCTGCACGTCACTGGTGTCGAGTGAGGCTGACCGCAGACGCGATTCTACCGAAATAGTTATAGCAAACTTCCTCTTTGATCCCGACACTTACCAAGTTCTCGGTCTGGTTGACTACGATTGCAGCCACACAGGTCATCCTCTTCATGAGTTCTTCTTCTCTTCCTTCTCTTTGTCCTACTACGCTCTTACACCCGACCCTGAGGTTGCCTCAGCACTCTTTCACGGCTTCCCCACCCCGCTCCCGCCTTCTACGCGCGTAGCCACAGCAGAGTACAGCGATGACGATGCACCGCAATGGCCTGTCATGAAGATCTTCGAGGAAGAGCTAGAGCGCGCAGGAGCAATCAGGCCCAGTGCTGTTGCTAGCGGAGAAGATATCGCCAGCGTATATGGTTTCATATCGAAAGTATGCCCGATGGAGTATGGTATGCAGCGATGGCTTGAGATAATGACTGCGAGAAAGGGAGAAGAGGGACTGCGAAAGATCGTAGAGGAGCACGCAGTGACGCTTGGCAACTCTCTAGCTAGATGGGGATTTTAGTCATCAATGTCATCTCCCAATCACAGAGAACCCAAGATCAACAAGAGTATGTATTCATAGGAATGACAGGGCCGGTGACGAGGACGGACAAGCAGAAAGAAGATGGTACGGCAGCAAGAGAATGCCACTAGAAGAAGCGCAGCGGGAGTGCGATGAGGCAAAAACAGAGACGCGACATCATTGCGACGCGCGCGTATCGTTGTTGCCTAGCACGCGAAGGAGAAACTTCGACAGAATGTGATTCAATCACCAGCGATCGGAATCTAGAAGATTTTATTTTGCTGCTTCTGGTGGGGCGTGCTGCAGCACATAGACAGCCGCGGCTGTTTTGCTCAATCTAGCACATTGATGAGCTTTATGAGCTTAATATTATTAGCTAGGCATCCCTCCCGTGACTCCTCTCAGATGCGCGTAGCCGTAGCTGCACTGTTCAGGAGCTTCAATCAAGCCGGCTGTAAACATATCAAGTGTTATCCATCTACCACTCATATTGCAGCATTTCTATGCTCTTCCAATATCGCTTGGTGCAATCAAATAGCGCCAGCGACACAGCCGTAATCCAAGCCAATTGCCAAGCCCTCCCATGCCTACGCGTATCTTCTTTTTCTCTCTCGAAACGATCCCAAGCAGAACGACGACGATCCTTGTTGTTATCAAATTTTGTCCTGTCTAACACTAATTTTCAATTTTTGGTATACACAATAGTAAAAATTTCACTCTGTGTTGAACAATTCACGTTCCTTTGCACATCAGATCTGGCCGTGAGACAAATCAATGGCAATCATATTCTTGCCCTAACCACCATGTCCATGTTCTGGACGGGCAAATGGTCACTTTTGGCATGCTTGAACTCGCCTAACATGGTACCTAGCCTCTCTCTTGCTGTAAAACATGCCCTTCCTCAAGCGCAAAGCATTCTGCATATCGACACTGTCGGACCGGGTGCTCCACTCAACATCAAACCCTCGCCGCATCTGAGTACTTGAGGTAGCTGCGACGTTCGCGCGACCCTCGCGTTCCATCCTTCCTCTTTTGCAACACTTCCACAAGCACTTTCCATCTCAACCTGCCATCTGCACCTCTCCGTCAAATCGTCGAAAGCGTATTTCATTCGTACCGGCGACGCCTGACTGTGTGTGTGCCATCCTCGGTGCGCGACAGACCTGGCTGACGCGTCACTCTGTTGACAGCTTCGTGCCAGCGACCTCTTGCACCAGCGTGGCCTCCGACTAGTGCTGTTGCTTCGTCACGGATTGTCTTGCGCTTTTCGGTCGAATCCTCCCGTCTGAACACCTAAGAGCCTTGCGTTGTCGTCACCTCATCGTCTTATTTTCACCTTTCTCCTGTTCCCTACATCTCTAGAGTCAAGGCTGCTCTTTTTTTGTCCATCAAAGCCTGGGAGGGTGGGTTTCGCACGTTTTACATCCAGCGTGCGGGCGTAGGTATGCAAGAAATAGCCCGAGCCGCTCGAAGGTACTGACAGGCATGGTCTCTGTATCTAGCTTGAAATTTAGTGTTCCGGTTTTTACTTGGCCATCACGGATCTTTTCTGTCTTACTCCTCATATACTGCACTATCATTCATCGCTCATCATTAAACTCTCATTCGAACAATCGACAACTCTGGCAAGCACTGTGCTGGTGCCGCTATCTGGAGAACGGACTTGCGGTCATCCGTAGAACACTATTGCTATGGCTGACATGTCTGACATGCGGATATTCTCCGCGAAGATCATTTCAAACGAATCCATCGTTTGGCGTGTCTCATCCCAGCCTGTCGTTGTTCAATTTCAATAAGAGGGCACGGAAAGACTACATACAACATCTTGGCTTACCATTGAGCCACAATGGCGAGTCGGATCTTGTTGTTCTTTGGATTGGTCACCGAGGGAGTAGCCGTGAACTCCTCGTGACCTTGACTATTCGTCTCAAGATCGGCTCAGAGCGACACACTCGTAAACAATCTTCGCGCAGAGGTCGCCTCATGTTCTTGATTGTCCCAGTGGAGTCGCTTGACGTCCGGTGTGCGAATGTTGCATATCACGCCTTGTCCAATGATCCTCGACTTGCCAAGTGATAGCCACTCAATCAACAGCAGGGTCCTGAAAATTCATGTTAACATTGGTGCTACAAGGAGTTTCGTGATCATGCCGCCGGATAGAGTGACTGGTGTGTAACCAGGTCGATCAATGGACCTCTTAGACCAGGTGAAGTCGCTCTCTGAAGCCTCTGAATTCTGCCTCTTCGCCAACCATGATCGAACTCTACAACAATCTTTGGAGTCCGTGATGGCGATCTTGGATCAGCGCATCGCCACTGTAACCACTCCCACGATCGAGCTTAAAGCGTTCTATCCTGGCCGTCGCAAGGCAGTCATCAACCTCTGGGAGAATCAAGGCTGGCATCAAAGAAAAATGGCGGGAAACAAGGAGAAAAGGCGAAAGGAAGGTCATCACGATGATGTTCCGCCATACACTCGACCGTGTAGCGAACAACAAGGCGTCGATATTGCTGGTCAGTGTCAGATTGGTCTTGCTGCCTCCCCTCCTCCACCAGAATATGCGCCACATGCCTCGCGAACCCTAGTTTCCGCAACTAATACCCATTTGCTGCCACCATCTAACCAGCACAATTCATCAATAGTCGCTAGCAACGCTTGCGGTGGTTCTAGTTCGGCCGGCGTCTTCCCATTCGGTATCCCTAGCAATGAGCTTATGTTTTCTCAAGGACGGCTCCGCCTACGCATTTGCCCGAACCATCTCTTTCCCCTGACTATTCGGCCGAGCTCTTATCTGAGCTGTCCAGATCATCGAAGCTCGGCTCTGGAGTCGCAACTCCTGCTTATCCGACGGAGTTTCTTCAGATCCCACGATCGTCGAGCCCTGTATTTGATTGCCGTGCTGGTTCAACCCGTGCGCGCTCACCCTCTGGCCCCATTGCAGATACACCGAGCAAAAAACGGTTTGCTACGTTTGAACATAGTAGCATCGCAATAAGCAATACAAGCACTCCTCCGTCACTTTCCCATCAATAGCCAAACGGTGCGATTCTTTCTGGTGACGCCCACCACCAGAACTTGCTGCACATGATGCGACGCGGCGTGCACATTTCATCGACTATCATGGATGTGGAATCTCCTCGCAGTATGCTACTGCCGAGCAGTTCACACGACCTGCCTGAGACAGCTGCGCCTTCTGCCTGCAACAACAACGCTCACGTTGCAACACTAGCGAGTGGTGTCGATGGTCTTGGCCTCGAATTTTGTCTCACGCAATGGATCGTTCAGGCCTGGACAATATGTCCAGACGCACATTACTCCTTTATCACGGATCTCCTGGCTCTTGGCTCGGACGTAAGTAACAATGACAAGCGAGCTTTCAACGAGCGACGAGTCAATCTCACAACTTCTCTGCTCCGCCATCGCACAAAGCAGAACAGATCTGGTACAGAATCCATGCTACAGATAGTGAGACCTCCACCTAATCGAGACCACGCCATGACCATACTACCGAGATTGATATCCTGGCTCTATGCGCTTGAGCCAAAGGTTTCACTGACCGCATTCACAGATCTACTGAGCTTTTCTCAACTGGAAGGACAGCTGCTCTCTTGCAATATTGGTTTTGAAGAGCTCTACGAGAGGTACGTAGAAGAGTGCGCTTGTATTGTAAGTCGTGCTTGTGTGTGGGCAAGTCGACAAGGCGAGAGAGGCGATGTGAATACGAGAATGCCAGAGGAAATGGGACGATCAATGTGACAAAACGATTATGGGTGCTATAGGTTGTGGGAAATAGGAAAACTAAGGCCCAGAGAAGGTACTGAATAGACCAGACCAGATCCGAGGTCGGATCTGGTCTGGTAGATCCTACTGGACCAGATCGCTTGGCAGATCTGGTAGATCCAGACCAGTACCAGATCGATCTAGTAGGAACTAGTCACTAGCATAGGGGTCAAGTATTAGTAGGAGAAGTGTAACATTCTTAGTCTTCGATCTCCATATCATTAGGGTACATAGCTACGTTCTTAAAGATTCCTTCTAGGCTAGTTATAATGCCGGTTTTAAGCCAACTTTTGACATATTAAGCCTCTCTAATTGCTTATACAGACAGTCGTCCTCGGTGAGGTGTCGTCATTAAGCTAGCGCTTAAGAAGATGCGCTCTAGCTCATCTAACATTACTAGTATAGTAAAGAGGTCTCGAGCTATACGTAATAGACGAGGGTAGGCCTGCTTTTAACGCTGTGTTAACCAGAACTTAAGAGGTCTATAGTCATTTAGTTATCGCCCTTCCTCGCACCACTTCTAATATTCATTAGTAGATGCGTTATTCTTAACATCGGAGAAGTCGCTTAGAAGGTCATCATCTATCTAGCGTACGTTATCTTTAACTCTTAGGGACTCTATGTCCTTAGTAGTAACTAGAAGGTTAGCGTATTTAAGCTATAACTTCTTAACTTTAACGTAAGCTTAGCTAATCTAACTAGGACGACCTCGCTATACCTTCTTAAGCTATTTCTACTTAAGGCTAGGATGGAGCATAACTGCTACGACATATATAGGTGACCGATTAGTCTTTAAGTAGTATTCATCTAACTTCTGCTATGTAAGGTTAATACTAACATAAAGTATACGGTACTCTAGCGTGTTTTTAAATAGATCTTTAGCTAGAGCTTCGCGAGTAGGAGGAGGGGGAGGAGGCATTAATCGAGACTGGCTTTAAGACTGTTTCGGCCTTCCGCGTTTAGCACGAATAGGTAGTAGTAGTAGTTTATAGAGATCCTATAAATTAAAGACAGTAGATGTCTAGGAGTTAACTATAGTATAATCCTAACTTAGCCGAACAATTAAGTACTCTTACTTTATAACCTTAAGATAAGTAAGTAACTTCTCTATAGTAGGGATTACCTACTAAATTGCGCTATAACTAGCACCTCTACCCTTACCCTTAAGACGCTAAGTTACCTAGTAGAGAGGCTAGAGAAGTCCGTTATATATAACAATAACAGACTAGTTATCTTAAGTAATAAAGTCGTTAAGGAAGGCTAGCTTCTTACGGCGCTTCTCTAGAGGTAGTTTCCTACTATAATCGGTAATCTTATTCTAGTAATCTTGCCACTCTACGTGCGCCTTATAATAGAAGTCCTTAACTGCTGGCCTGAGTTTAATAAAAACATTAATAGCGTCCTATATTAAGTTCTATCGAGTGTTATTAGGTATATAAAGCTCGCTAATCTTACTAATTAGAGGATAGTCTTATTATAACTACTTAAAAGCCTCGTTTCGTTAAGGCGAGGACCGTATCCAGATAATAGTGTTTCCTATCTTGCCTAGAGGGCCCTTCTTACGCTAAATAGAGAGCCCTTAAGGTCGATTGCTATAAGCTCGTTCTCGAAAGCTTCCTTAGCTACACCCTATAGCATAGCTCGAGCTATAAGGTTAATCTTATAGCTAGAGTAGCGAAGGCGTCGGTATATAGGGTTAAACCTATATTTAAGGCTAAGAGCTTCGATACAGGTGTCGTTATTCGTTACGTTATTAGTTATAAAGTAGCTAATACTTTCACTAATGTTAAATTGCTTAATAATTGCCGTAATCTAGTCAGCAATATTAACGCTAGAGTGCTGGCTAAGTTGTTGTAGAAGTGCTAGTAAGAAAGTCTTAAGATTGCCGAACTTATTAGCGAAGTGACAATTAACACCTAACAACGTACGTAGATTATATAAAGTCCATAAATTAAAGGATAGATGAATCTTGCTTATAGCGGTATATAGCTTCTTAGTAATAATGCCTATATAGCTATTATATACCTGCGAGATCTAGCTAGCAATTGTCTTATATATTGTAAGATAACCTCGCTAGCTAACTAATAGATTAAGCGAAAGTAAAAGGTCCTATAAATAGGGCGATTTAAAGAGCTAAAATGCATGGTTATTATAATAAATTAAAGCTATAACTTAAGCCTTCTAAGCAGCTAGGTGGAAGACTATCCTATAGCGCTCTATATCTTGTCTATAACTTAAGCTCTTAGTTAACGAAGCAGTAAAGCTACTAGATAGGCGACTGCGCTTAGCCTAGCCTTAACTATATACAGTAATGTTATAGGTTAATAAATGCTTAATGCTAGGTGCAGTGCTATAGCCTACGCTAAAAGCATAACGAGTGATACGTTTGTTATAGTAAGAGCGATAGACCTAGTAGTAAGCCTTAGGAACTACGCCCTAGACCTGCATTCGCCAGCTATAGTTAAAGATCTAGCTTTTGCTTACACCCTTGCCATTTAAGTAACCTTCGAGCTGTATCTTAGAACTATCTCTTTCTCTCTAGTAGAGACGTATAAAGTCGACGTCTTTATAGTAATCGAGGTTTCTAACAGTGCGAGAGGTATCAGTATACGCAGCAGTACTTCGGAAGTTGTTAGGTCGTTAGAAATTAGTAGGGATGTTAAGCTTAGAGGAGGGCGTAAGGGTTATTAATAGAGCTAAGTATTAGCTTTAAGACTCGAGTAGATTAAAGGAAGAGAGTATCTAAGAGCTCTATAAGGTATCCGCTAGAGTTTAAGAAGGATGTATCGCTATATAGTAGCTGTAACATAGCTTATTTAGACGCGTTGTTAAGAAGGCCTCGACCGAGGTCTCCCGAGGTTTAGCTAAGCTAATCAGAGCTCTGCCGGAGTACTGCCGGACAGTCTGCCAGATCTACTAGATCGATCTGGTAGATCTAGTACACTGAACTGGTCTACCAGATCGCTACTCAGGATCTGGTCTGGCCAGCGATCTGGCAGATCGATTTGGTAGACCAGTTCAGCGATCTATCCAGTACCAACTCTGTCGATGAGCGTGACCTCGTTCCCGTCACGGTCGCGCTTGACAGACTCCATCTTTCGGTGTACGTAGACACGGGTGAGCGCAAAACGCTGGAGACGATCGAAGAAGAACCAACTCATTGTCTTACGGTGAAGGGATATCTCGCCCAGAGATTCTAAAGGGACGGACGCTGACGAAGAAAGACGAAGTCGAAAAGGATGCTGCAGCGTACTGGTTCTTGCCACTATCTCTCAATTTGAAGTCTGACTCAAAATACAGCGCAATGTCATTGGATGGCAGTTTCACCGCCACATTAACGCACAGCATGACCCAAATAAGTGCCGTGCCTTTACCCACTGTTCTTGGAAAAGCGAATTGACAAAACAAAAGCTTGACTATCTAGCCAAGCTACCTACGCAAAACGCGAACCTGCTGGTCCGACAATCTATCTAAGGTTGACTGCGACACTTGCTGCGCACGCTGCCTGCAACCGAGGCGGTAGCGGGCATTTGACAGCGACTGGATGATGCATTGGTCCGGGCGGTAATTCGTCGACGCGGGACTGAAACACGGCTGAAGGCTTGAAATCCAGCTTGCTCTTACTATTGTACCAACACGATATGGTGGCGCTGGTCTTTTACCCAATGTTGCAATTACAGAGCATGCCCGTGCTGCTGCCTGCCAGTCAAGCGACATAGTGATTGGCCAGCTCTTTCCCCCTGACCCGACACAATCGGCTCGCGCCGAGGTCTTGTCACAACGACAACGATGTGAGCCGGTGTACATGGCCCAGCGCGACGCTCTGCTGGCCCAACTGAATGACGCCCAGCTCCGTATGTACGTGATAATTGCCGCCACATTACGACGCAATGGCTATCTACCATCCCACACAACTCTTTCAACACTCTGTCAGCCGCAGATGTTGCTGCGGGGCTGCATTACTTGACGTTAACATCCGCGAGCAGTTCTGTCTGCCACCTTTGCCACAGAAGAAACACTTCACACCGGGCATATTGCGACGTCGGTCGAAAGCTGGCGTCAAATGAGAATCGACCCTGAGGCAAGGAGTTGGCTCAGCAAGATCGTTGAAGCAGGTCTAGATTGGAGAGCCTTCAGAAAATTGAGCAGACCATACAATAAGAAGTCTGGAATGCTTTCTTCGAATGATCCTGTGGACGTGTCTGAACTTCTTCGAATCTCTTACAACGACTTTTACAATTTCCTTTTATATCTGGCTGGAATTACGATTCAAGGAATTCTCTTGGAGGAAAGCGTCTAGTCTCTCTATAAGTACATTTGTTAGCTTATATAACGAAAGGATAATTAGTTACTAGCCTAAAATTCTAGCTGCAAAATTACCTAGAATAGACGATTCTCTGGTGTCTTCAGTGATTGCCTATAAGCATTCCGCTAACTTCGTTATCAGAACTTGCTTCGCAGTCTACCGTTGGGACCGGGTATTTAAGTCTTATTCGCGGTGGCCTGAATATTTGCAAGAACTTCAGATCCATTCGTTGCAGTGCAGTTACTTTAGAGGCATGGACAAGGTAAAGGATCCTTAGCAAGAGACGGCCACTACGTCTTGTAAGGTGCGCAGGAAGACACGTAAGAGAACGTCTTAGAATCGGGATCATAAGCAAAATTGGCGAGTTTCAGTCCTTTTTGTCTGAAACACTTCCTCATTATGACTGTAATCAACCAATCTATTGCGTATGAGATGGCGCGCATTGTCTAGAAAGATACGCGAGCGAGAGATGCGACAGGACGCGGCACTGAAGGCCTCATCACAAGATACGCAGACCCTGCTGGCCGAAGCCGAGTGCTACTAGACAATAATGCGTACCTCCATCGGCTCACGCTCTGCGATGCAGCATACTTAAGTCGATTTTAATGCGAGATCTCGTAGATAAGCACTCTCCGTCGTTAAGCTCGACGTTTCGCTGACGTTAGGGATGTCCGACAGACGACTCAATCGCACGATGATGTGGTCGATGGATGTAGACTAAGCATGCCCTATAAGAGGCAGCATCAGATCGCATTGACTAAGCATCTGTTTCTTCGCTAAACCCTAAAACCCTAAACCCTTGAATGTCACCCGATAGTCGGAGAGAGAAGCGTGGAGTAGAGTCTATAACGGAGCATTAGCGCGAGAGTTCCGCACTATGATCAACACCGACGTATGAGACGGTTCCGCTGCTGACAATGTGTACATCGCGACGGTTTTGCAAGAAAAATATGACTCGGAGATGGGAGCTTGTTGCGCATGTGTGGTTCAGGTTGCTGAGCTTTCCAATCCGGTGCCGGATCGCGGAGAGCGGACTGCTGGCCTGTCATATATCGAGTTATCGAGGCGACGCCAGCTGCGCATCGGATGCGACGACTGTGAACAGACACATGCATTGCATCACAGCTCCGTTGCCAATGTGTCGTGCAGCTTGGGCAAAGACAAGGTCGGTGTGCACGTAGTGTTGAGTAATCGGCACTACAATGCTTGATCGTGGAGGAGGAAAGAAAGCTTGGATGTGAGATATGCATCAAAAGATTTATGGAATCAAGAAAGAGGTGCGCCAAAGAACTCGAGCTCAACTTGTCGAGTGTTCACAAAAGTGGCATTTCCTCTTACGTTGTTCGAGTCTGCTTCGCCAATCAACGCCAGTTCAGTGTTGAGTTCCTTCTTGATGATATCCAGGAGCTTCGAGACACCTTCCTGGCCGTAGACATTGGCATACATTGGTGGGCGACCAAGACCAACAGCACGCACGCCAAGGGTCAAAAGTGTAATGATATGACTAGCACGGCGTACACCACCATCAGCGTAGATCTCAATATGATCAAACACTTCAGGGTACAGACGATGTACATCAAGAAGCACCTCGACTGCGGTGGGCGCCATGTCCACAACACGACCCCCGTGGTTCGAGATGTAAACGGCAGGGAAACCTAGATCAGCGCAGAGCTTGACATCGTGAGCAGTCTTGACGCCCTTGGGTACGATCGGCAGCGAAGTCATGTTTCTCAATTGGTTCAGCGCATCAATCGTGAATGTCGCACTGTGACCTGCATCACCACCTGCAGAGAACCGCATGTAGCGGCTTCTAATACCATTCACTCCCTACTTGTGTCAGAAACAGTCTCTCAACACCGTAAGACTGTACGAACCGTGTTGTCAACCGTCAAGAAGATTGCTTTGAAGCCTGCCTTCTCCATACGCTTCAACTCATCTTGTAGCTTGGCCTTGTCCGCCCAGATGTACTCTTGATGGAACATGACTTGACCGTCAACAGCAGCCGACCCAATCTCCTCGATCGACTGAGAAGACGAAATGGATGGTACATAGAGCAGGTTCGCAGCGCCAGCAGCTTTCGCAAGGTTGGTCTCGGCACCAGAGCTCGCGTATCCAGCTTTCGCGGCAGGTGCGATGAAGAACGGCGCATCGAATTCATACCCAAGAATACTTGTCTTGGTATTGGTGTTCGATACGTCGGTGAAGCTGAAGCCGTTCAGACGAATCTTCTCCCAGCCAAGCATGTTGGCATTATATGTGATTTCGTCCAGCGCGGCAGTACGATAGTAAGCGTAGTATCGATCGGAGAGAACATTCTTGGCAGCTATCTGGAAGTCGTTTGCATCGACAAGATCTTCAATTGGCGGAAGAGCTCCAGTTTGCCAGCTCGAGGTGTCCAGTCCTGTATCGGGAAGACCCTCCATGTCGATTTGAACAGCCTGAATTGAAGCCGCACATAGTGCCAGTGAGATGGCGATTGAGCGCATGTTTGGTCGTGCAAGTCGTGTGTAGTGGGTGAGATCGGTCGTGCGTGTGTGCGAGTGCAGAAAAGGATGGCTGCGCAATCATAAAATGAATCGCGAGCTTCTTAAATCATCATGCCCTGGCCCGCGTGTTGCCAAAGATAGCTGGCGGGCGGTAACATCACGAATTCGCCTAAGGTATTGATTGTCGATGCATCTGATCTGCAGGGCAGCCTGCGTAGCCGTCCATGCTTCAGCATATTCCATAGAATCAACCAATCGAAGAGTCTGCCAAGTTCTGCATTTGTTGCAGGGTGCAAGGCATGAGGATGTGCATTTACAGCATGGATGAAGATCGCGTGTACGGCGATGCGAAAAATACTGGGTCGAGTCCTGCGCCTGAGCGCTCGGATGCTCTTCTGCCTGTCGCCTTTTCCAGAACTTCTGTCGAATAAGCCATGATGTCAGGCCGCGTGGGAACCGATGTCGATGGCCGTTGAACCTCGTGCCAGGCAGAGCTGCCGGTAAAGTTTGCTTGCGATGCAAAAGAAGACTTAGGCTCGGATGTTGTTGCAGAGCAAAGCGTAAGGAAGTGCAGCGCGAGATGAGTGCTGTGTGATCTACACGAATACGACGCGATTGCCCTCGTGTTTTCCGCAAGCGAGAAGACGAGGGTTCGAAGGATTCAAGTGAGCCCTATTCGGCAAGGAGCTATTGAGCGCACGCATATCTGTGGATGGCTCGCCCTGCATACAAAGTGCTTGACGCGGGACAGACATGAGATCATCGCTTTCGTGTTGATGGGGCCTCATCTGATTCGGGCCACGTCCACATCGGGAGTTACCGGCGCTCGGCCATGGTCGGCGGCGTTTCAGATTCTTCCGCTCCTCCATCTTGCACAATTTTTGTTGCGCTCAGACGTAGAAGCTCGGTCTTGTCGGTCGACATCCTTGCCATGATTGACGGATACACGTTTCAGATGATAACCTTACAATGCTAGCGGAATACTCTCTAAGAGACCAAAGTCGTCACTTTTCCCCCGGCGTGGCGGCGCTTGTGTAGTCTCGGCGCGACCGATTCCATGAAGTGTTCCATCTACTTCAGATCATATATCTACTGGCCATCACCATACAATCGCTGCATTCCCCATGATGATGGCGCTAGGCCAAGATCGACTCATCTACTGCAGAAGTGCCTTGGGATAATGCCAAATATGCACGCAATTGCTAGCAGATCGACCAAACAAGCCAAGATAGGTTGGTTAGTGGGTTCACCCTGTCGCACTCAAGGGAGCTGTGGATTCTGCTTGTGGTCACCGTCGCGACACTGGGGCTTGCAATACCCTAAAACCCCCTAACAATAGGGAAAAGATCCGGTCAAGAATCCCTGTGAAAGGGTATAGATTGGCTGGACGTCCAACAGTGCGCAAAATATCTCGAGATTGCTTTGCGTTCAGCGCAAGACACGTCAAAAACACAACACTCATCAGGACCCTTTCACAACGGGCGCTCACGGAAACATATCACATGACTGATTACATCCCGAGAGCTGGTCAATAATCATCAACCAGAGCAAATACGCTGTGCCAGCCTATTGGGTGATTGAGCAAACCTGGCCCTCGCAAATTTGGGCATGGTAGCGGCTCATTCCTTTTTTGGCAAGCGCCGCCATCGGTCAGATGTGTCCGATGAAGTATACAACGGGCGTTTGCCGACCGTGATCATCACAAACTTCGAGCGCCGCGTCTTGATCACGAGAACTACGATGCGCCACACACCGGATTCAAGAGTCTGCGGACATCCTGGTCGACCGTTGACTGCCGGAGCGCTGTGGTCCGACAGAAAACGCAGCATAACTCGACCAACCACATGAGCGGCACGTCAACCTTATTCTGCCCATGGGGTAGCGCGATGATCCCCAGAAAGTCAGTCTCCGCAACACGACGGCTTGGTAAACCGGAAGGAGGGTCGCGACATCTTGTATAAGACCTCGACGATCCCTGCCTTGTCACTAGACTTATCAGACAACATCCAAGACTCATACTACCAAGAGCACTCAATATTCATCTCGACATGACTGGCCCTGACACAAAGCAGGCCGACTCCAAGGATGGAGCAGTCACTCAGTACTACGAAAATTCAGAGCCTCAGGGTGAGGTCCTTGAGACAAGATACGCAGGTGAGTATCCGTACATACGGGGCGGACCACGGATGATATGCTGACAATACTAGGCCTTGGAAGATGGCTCACCGTCAAAACCTTCTGGAAGGCAATGCTCTTCTGTATGGTTCTCAACTGGGCGGCACTGAACGACGGCGTGAGTATTCTCAATAATGCCCATCGACCAAGACTGACACCCCTGCAGTTCCAGCAGCAAGTCCCCGGAAACGTCATCCCAATGCAGGCATTCATCAACCAGATGTACGACACCAAGATCGATGGTCAACCCGCCGTCAGCGCCAAGGTCGTCTCCTACTGGCAGGGCTTTGCCGAGATGTCAAAGACCGTGGGCATGTTCGCTGGTGGATGGTTCGCGGATCGGTTCGGCAGAAAGTGAGTCCACAATTGAAGAGAACTCTGGAGACGAGATGCCTGGAGACGTGTGCTGATCAGATGTGATTAGGAAAGCAATGATGGGCGCAATCATCGTCCTTCTTGGGGGATCAATCACTGAAATCACCGCCTTCAGCTGGCAGAGTTGGCTCGGAGCTGCAGTTTTTGTCCGCCTGGGTGTTGGACTTGCACAGTCTATCCTCATTACATACATCTCTGAGATCGCTCCCTTCCAGATCCGTGGTTTCATGATTGGTGCTTACCAGCTCTGCCTTGGTTTTGGACAACTCATCGCTGCTATCGCGACCCAGCTTGTTGTCGAACATCAACCCAACAAGTGGAAGCCCTTGATCGCCACAGAGTTCGCCTTCACTGCCGTGAGTGGACCAAGCTAGCAGGCTATGTCCTCGAGTCGTCGTGAGCTAACAAATCCCCAAGGTCCTCATCATCTTCATTTGGTTCGTTCCCGAATCGCACATCTACCATTCTCGCAAGGGACAGCATGAGCAGGCCAAGAAGTCTATGCTCAGTCTTTATGGCAACATCTCTGGCTACGACGTGGTATGTGCGCAACGCAGCCCCGAGAGAATCAACGACTGATCACACCCAAACAGAACCATGAGTATCGTGTCGTCCAGCACGGAATTGAAGCCGAGCTCGAGCTGGCTTCGGCTTCTCGTAGCTCTTCCTTCTTTGAGATCTTCAACAGTCAGAACTGGCGCAGAACATTGGCTGGATGTCTTGGTATCTGCAGTCAATGGGCCGCCGGTGCACCCATCGTATTCTCATACTCCACCGTAAGCAGGTCTCTACCCAAATACCTTTTAAGCTCTAGTTGACAATTTGTCCAGTACTTCTTCAAGGTTGCAGGACTCGCAGATCCTTTCTTGGTGACCATCATTACGTGCGTCTTTTGTTCTTTGGCTATCACGTACAATACTGACTTGCCGCAGATTCGTGCTTCTCATCGTCTCCATATCGTGCTCTTTGGTTGCTTGTGAACACATCGGTCGCAGACCCCTCCTGGTCGGGTAAGTGGAACCTCCGCTCGTCTATGCCAGACATTTTGATAACGATGACAGTGGATGCTTCATGATGTGCATCTTCAACATCTGCCTTGGCACGACTGCCTTCTTCAAGACTGAGGGTGCTCCCAAGGCTGCTCTCGGGTTCCTCTTGCTATGGGTCATCTGTTACGGTGCTTCGGCTGGACCCATCGGCTTCGTTGCTGCAGGAGAAACCTCCACTCCTCGCCTGAGAGCTCAGACAACCTCGTTCAATCTCGGATGCTACGGTCTTGGCTTGTGAGTCAGACATGTCTCACCACCAGTGACTCTTGCTGACTTTGTCGCAGCGTCGTTTTCCAGTGGACAGTCTCCTACATGATCAGTCCTGATGCTGCCAACCTCGGCATCAAAGCTGTCTACGTCTGGGCCGGTCTTCTTGTTCCATTCACTATTCTACTCTGGCTCTACTACCCCGAGGTAAGTCTGCTCCGACATTGCGCGTCCGGAGTTTGGACTGACATGATCTAGACCTACGGTCGCACATACTGGGAGCTTGACGAGCTTTACGAGCGCAAGATCCCCGCTTGGAGGTTCAAGAGCACTGCCACCTCCTCAGATCAAAGTGGCAACAAGAACACTGCTCTCATGTCCGACGCTACCAAGCAAGAGGTCAAGACAGTGGTCTAGATCGTGGAAAGACATAGGATACGCACGGACAGAAAAGACAATCAGTGGAGTCCTCGACACGACTGTTGAGAACGGGAGAACACGGGAAGTCGTGAGTCATGTAAAAAATTGTTTGATAGTGTAAATTCAATCTGAGGCGTCCATCGATGTGCCTGCAGAATTCCAAGCATGGCAAGGATACCTGAACTCACGCGATGTGAGGTCCTTGGTGAAGTTCTGTGCACATACACTACTGCTCAGCGCTCAAGGCCTGGCAAGGGGTCGTCCCAAGTCGATGTATCGTCATCTAGACAATGGGTCCTTCGATGCCCTATTGAGGGGTGAAATGCCCTTACAATTTGTCGGTTTGTGTGCTCCGATGTGTTGTTGCCTGCCGGTGCCGATCTTAGCTCTACGTTTGAACTTGCTGTAGCTCACTCGAATACATTGTGCTAGAGACACAAGATGGGAATGGATCTTGCTGCAGTTCATGTGAAGACTTTGGAAAATTATCACAGAAAAGATTGATTCATATAACGACATCTTTCCGTAAGCGTCGGTCTGGAAACTTAGCAGAAGAAGTACTGGGATTAATCTTGTGATACAATTATAAGTATTTCAAATTGCAGAAGCAATTGGAATAGCTCGTTATCAATGAGTCTGCACTTTACTAGGGAGACCGCACCTACAGTGCGATCCCTCCCTAAGCTGGCTCCTCCGTATATTCCATAGCTGACTGACTTCAGAAGACTATAGCGCCTCCGTCAACTACGATATCTGTCCCATTGATGTACGAGCTTGTTGTCGATGAGAGCATCACGATTGCCCCTGTCAACTCATCGGGCGTGCCCATCCGGCCAGTAGGATTCCTGGCAGCCCACACGTCCCTCGCCTCAGCGATCCCAGGTCCTTCATTCAAGATTGTGTCCATATAACCAGGACTGACCGAATTTGTTCTGATACCGTAACGTGCCCACTCCGCAGCGAGACAGTTCTTCAGTGTGATCAGAGCAGCCTTGCTGACATTGTATGCTGCTTGTGGTTGCGGGTAATTGACTCTGTGCGCAGAGATCGAGGCAGTGAAGACGATGGATCCCCCAGTGCCCTGCCTTGCCATCTTGCGAGCGACGGCTTGAGCACACAAAAATGATCCGGTAGTGTTGACATCCATAATTCGACGCCATTGAGCAGCGGACATGTCCATGGCGTTCACGCAGCCAACGATACCACTGAAGCAGAGAAGATGATTGATCGATCCAAGAGTCTCCGTCGCCAAGTCGACTGCATCTTGTACAGCTACATCATCTGTGACATCTACCTGGTAGCAGGCAATGGTGCGCGATGGAAACCGCTGTCTAAGCTTCGTCAGATGGGGCTCGCTTTGTGCTGCGTTGACGTCGAAGATTGCAAGGCCTGAAAGACCATGTTCCAGCAGAGCGGTGCAGGCTGCGAGACCGAGAGTGCCTGTGCCACCTGTGACTACCGCGTTGCCGTCTACCCTGAACCTTCCCAGAGCGCAGTCCGTATCATTCGTGCCAAAATCGAAGGTGGGAGGCGCAGTCAAAGACTTTGCATCACCTTGGCTGAGTACCATGTGAGGAATCGACCGCTTGCTTAGTTCATCTCTGGCCGCGATTGCTGAGGGCTGCAGTGCTGGAATAGGTATCGTCATGTTGTGCTTTCGCTTTTGGACTCAATCAGATCGCGTGAAAGTGTTTACTTTCCATCGTCGATGCAGAGTTGAGTGATTATATGCCACACCGAGTAAGTGCATCGTCGTTAACAAACCGACATACCGAGTTGTTTGGAAGAAGTCGGAGTACTGTGACCGAAGGCGGCGACCGGGCGCGTCTCGATCAGAACAGTCTGCCAAGGAAGACCCCTCATTGCCCCTCTTTCTTCCATCGCAACCTGCTCCCCGATCTTGTCCAGCTCCCATCAACCGATCTTCATGCCAGATGCCGGCGAGTCGAACAGCTCGGAAGCCAGCGACCGAGAGAGCATGCTTGGAGTGTCAGAAGAGAAAGACCAAATGTGTCGCTGCGCCGGAAGGTGACGCCTGCGCGTATTGTTCGAAGGCCGGCAAAACATGCGTTTTCGAAGGGCCGCACGAACGGACATCTTTGACGCGGCGTAATCTCGATGTGGCTGAAGCGCGATGCAGAGAACTAGAGGTTCTGCTGGAGCGACTTCAAGCCGACTCCAACGCCGGAGCAGAGCAGAGCAGATCATCGCAAAGATCAGAAGCCCATCCCGAACAGCGTCGTCAACACAACCCCGAAGACCCTCCATCTGGCCCATACGAATGGAACGAGGGTCTCGACGCTGGTGCGAACGATCCTTCTCCAGACGGCGAGTACACCCGCGATGGTATGGCTTCTTTGACCCGGCAAGGCAATGGATCTGGTTATCTTGGTAAGTCTGATCTGCGCATAATTGCATCGTTAGTTGTTAATTCGTTTCCAGGGAAAAGCTCAGGCTTCGAGATTCTGCAATCAGTATCGTCGCTCTTGCCATCTCAAGTCGCCGACCGAGTTGAGGGCCTCGACTCTGCAGTGTCGCCATCTATCGCCAATCCACAGCTTTTTGCTACGATGCAAACTCATTCACTGACGACGTCCTCGATACAAGATCAGCTCATCACAGCATTCTTTCTTGGCTACAATGCTTACTATCCAATCCTGCATGAGGGGACTTTTCGCAAGCAATATGCATCACGTAAACAGATGTCACCTCGCTCTACATGGCACATCACGTACTACATGGTGCTTGCTATCGGCGAGTGGGTCTCTGGTTACACCAGTGAGGAGAATTCAATCTACTACGAAGCTGCCCGTTCGCGCATCCGACCCGAAGTCTTGGAGTCTGGTTCCTTGAACAATGTTCAAGCATTCCTACTTCTTGGCAACTACCTTCAAAAGCGTGATCGACCGAATACAGGTTACAACTACATCGGAATCGCGTTGAGGATGGCGCTCGGTCTCGCGCTGCACCTCGAGCTCCCCCCGAGTGCTGGCGTCAAGCCTTTTGATACACATCGTCGCCGTGTGCTTTTCTGGATCCTGTGTTGCTTCGACTGCTGGTTTAACATAACGACTGGCAGACCGACTCTCATCCCCGACAATTTTGTTGACATTCGCGTTCCCTTTAACGTGGACGAGTCTGCACACGATACTACTTCCACAACGCTTTCGGAAGTGTCGTACCCAACGACCTCATCGACAGTCATCGCTTTGGCAAGGCTCACCAAGATTGCCAACCGTGTTTTTACTCAGTTCATGTGCGTCAATCCTTGCGCGGATATCGACCATCAGACCAGCGTCATGGAGCATATGATTCACAACTGGCACACATCGCTTCCGGCCTACTTCTTCGATGCCAACGTGCCCTCTTGGTTCTTAGGTCCGAGACAGATTGTACTGTGGAAAGAGTCGAATCTGTTGATCTTACTCCTTCTGTCAAGTCAACGACATCATAAAGACGAGCACGAGAAGCTGTCTCTGGGCACGAGATGCCAGTCGGTCTCGGCAAATGTCATATCGGGCATAGCCACATTCTGCCAGTCCTATTCCCAGATCCTTCATTGCGGATTAAGTTGGTATGCGGTCTACTTTACCTTACAAGCTACCCTTTCTTACAGCGCCCAATACATATTCAAGGCTCGCTTATCTGTTCAGTCTCAGGACGAATTCCAGGACCACGAAGCCATCATCGGCCAAGCGTGTCAGTGCCTCCAAGGCTTGCTTGTCACAAGCAGCGCCGCCGCCAGATCCCTACAGATCGTACTTCGACTACGCGAGATGTTGAGACAAGCCGCGGGTGGGAGAGCTCCTGGTACTGGTGGTGAGCTTGCGACAAGACATGACCAGCAAACAAACTACTCCGGCATTATTGAGAACACGGATCATCGCCACGAGCTTTCGATTCAGATGGCGCAAGGTTTCCAAGACGGCATCTTCCAACCAAGTCCATCTAACGCAGGATCATACCAACCATTTGACAATCATGGGATAGCGGAGCTTGTGCTCAATGAATGGAGCCTCGCCGCGGATCCTTCATTGCAGGCGCTTTTTGACAATATGAATGACTTTGGTCATCCTTTCCAGATCACAGAATGAACACATCAGATACACAGACCTAAATGAGACTCCACCCAGAATGTTCACGTCCTGTGCAGCTTCCAAAGCTTGGATGGTACTAGTTCAAGAATATCACGACTGCGGCAGAGGGATTCTGATGATGATCATAGCTTCCTTGAGCTTAGAGTATGAATCGAAGATACACATAGGCAACCAGGAATGCTTTCCATCGCTTTCTATCAATCTAAACCAGGACATATCCACCGTCGATGATTGTGTCGCTTCCTGTCTGGTACGAGGACGCATCGCTGGCCAGGTACAAGAACAATCCCTTGATCTCCTTGACGTTACCCATACGTCCCAAGGGTGTCATACGGTATGCCTCGTTGATGCAGAGCGGCGAGGCGCCCATCTTTGTGTCGAAGAAACCAGGAGACACGATGTTGACTCTTGCAAAGTCGCGCCATTCTCTTGCCAAACTCTTTCCAAGGTGGTTCACGGCGGCCTTCGTTGTGTTGTAAACCTAAGACATGAATGAGAAGTTGCGAAATCCAATAAGTGTTTCAGAACTTACAGGCTGGTCAACTGGCACGTTTGCAATGTGAGCAGAGATGCTCGATGTGATGATGAGGTTGCCAAATCCTTGACTCTTGAAAACAGCTCCAGCGTACTTTGCGCAAAAAACGACACCATCCACTGCGAGAAAAGTCAGCAAAGAGATCCCAATATCCAGGGGGAGCATATCTTACCATTGACCGACATCTGTTTTCTGTACTCCTCGATGGTCTGCTCTGTGATTGCCTTCGAGATCGCCATACCGGCATTTGCAACGAAAACATCAAGCTTTCCGAAGTCTTTGACAACTGCATCGACTCCAGACTTGACAGCTTCGTGATCAGAGACCTCGACTTGGTATGCCTTGGCACGAATGCCGTGTTTCTTTGCGATTTGCTCGCCCTTGGAGATGGCGGCATCGTTTGTGTTGTACCAAAGAGCAAGATCTCCTCCAGCTTCTGCGATAGCCTCTGCGACTGCCCAACCAATTCCATCAGATGCGCCAGTGATGGCGACGACTTTGCCCTTCATGCTGAACTGTTCGAGAACATTCTCGGGTGTGTTTGGTACGGGCTTCGGCTGGCGAACCACAGCGGCGTCTTCAATGGTCATGGACATGATTGCGGTGTTGTGTAAGTTATCCAGATGTCGGTGACAGGACGATTCAGTGGAAGAATAATTGACCTCGGTGGGGCAGTCCATTGTTTATATTGATTCATGAATACCCCGCGACGCGAGCTTGACCCGTCGGAAGCTATGGGCCCTTGGATCGGAGTCCTGCAGCTCGAAGGAAGTATGCGCACACGCGATCTTGGACACTTTGGAGCTGGCAGTGTTCCGAAAGTGGATCATGGTGATGTCCGACCACAGAAACTCGATTGGGTGGTGGCTCGAGTTCGGAGCACTGTGGTCCGACGTGTGAATCATGTTCCGAAAGCAAGCTTCGAACCCCTTTGGGACTGGCCGCCTCCGCCAGGCGGTCGGTCACAAGATGAAGAACAGACTAAAGCCATCTGCTTATGTTCTTTGACTTAAATAGCACCACTCGCCAAGCACTCAGCTCACGACTTTTGGATCAATCTACCCAATTATGGATTACACATATGGTCTTATGGCCTTGCGAGCTCACAATGTACATGCCACTGAGCGACGAATGAACCCCTCAAAGCGCGTAGTCATTGCTTTTGCTGGTCCACCAGGGAGTGGGAAGTCGACTGCTGCAGAAGCAGTTGTCGATCGTCTAAACAAGAATCACGATAAAATCTGGGCTCAAGTGCTCCCAATGGATGGTTTCCACTACCCTCGCCACACTCTCGACATGATGCCTAATAAGGACGAGGCTTATGCACGAAGAGGCGCTGACTGGACTTTTGATGCGCCAAAACTTTTGGACTTTCTCCAGAACCTACGGCAGTCTAGTACAAACTCGTCAGCTATCATTTGGGCCCCTGGATTCGATCATGCATCTAAGGACCCTACAGAAGAAGCCATTGAGATTGGACCACACATCTCTCTTGTCATACTGGAAGGTAGCTGGCTTTTGCTTGATGAAGAGCCCTGGATCGAGATTTCAGCGATGGTGGACGACACCTGGTTCATCGATGTCGACCCAGTACTAGCACGAATGAGAATTGCGCAAAGGCATGTTCGTGCTGGTATTGAGCAAGACTTGATACAAGCCTTCGTCAGGGCTGATGGGAACGATATGGTCAATGGGGAGAAGATTCGAACGCGGATGGTCAAGCCAAAGTTCAAAGTTCACAGTATCGAGGCTTGTCATTCATCAGCACCATGGACGGTGGCCACGAACCCCAGTCCGTCACATCAAGACTTCCATGATCTGGGCTTGACGTCCAACTATCAATACCGTTCCTCGGCTGAACCCTTGACACCAGAAGTTCCTGTTTGAGATGCCCGCAGGCAAAAGCAAATGTATCGGGGTCTCTTGTATCGAGATATCTGGATGTGCCATCGGCGGCACTGTTGATAGGAGACAAAGGGTCTGTGTACTCCAGCTAGGATCATATTGCAGTGGTGTCACTCGAGTGCGATGATCTTGGCGCTTGACTCTTGCATCCTTCGGCAGTTTATGACGTCAGCAAAGTCAAGGATATTCTCTGTCCCGGATTGCCAAACGTGTCTTGTCGTCCTGTCTTGTACGAAGCTTGTCTCATTCACAGCAGGATGTGCGACATTAAGCTTTCCCTCCCTGGTCGTATTAGCCTCAACTAACTTTAATTCTTCAAGCAAGCAAACAGTAACGTAACTGGCTTCTGTCAGCGCCAACTGCTGGCCAAGGCATATGCTCGGTCCAGCATTGAAAGGTATGTACGAACAACCAGGTCTCAAGCCCTTCTCGCTCTCCATATCCAGCCACCGCTCCGGTCGGAACTCATCTGCGTCCTTGCCGAGAACATCCACATCTCGCTGCGTGGCATATAACGAGTAAATGACTGCTTGACCTTTCGCCACAAATACCGGCTGAAGACCGTCTGGCCCTCCGCCTCTGGGGAGCGTTGTTGGTATCATAGCTTCGCGAGTGACCGGGTGTATGCGCAGAGACTCCTTGAAAACTGCAGACAGGTACGGCAGGCTCTTCAAGTCTTCATAAGTCGGTCGTCGTTGTTCCAGTTGCAGCTGTGTAAATAATCCCTCTCGAAGCCGAGCAATGATATCTGGTCGATGAGAGAGTGCGTGCCATGTGTTGGTCAGCAAGCTTACGGTTGTATCACGGCCTGCGATCATGATATTCAACAGCCTGTACGGATCCTGACGACGTCGGTAGTTTGCTGGGAGAGCTCATGCAAGGAAGTGTGGCGTTGCCCCGACTTTTCTTGGTCATGCACGTTTTCCAAAGTCCTATCGACATAACGGTCGATGAAGTCGTAGAGATATTTGCTCTCATGTCGAAACTTCGTATACCCTGACGGCAACCCGAGGCGGCCAGTTCTGGAGAGCTTTCCAACATACCTAAGACCCCCGGTGAACGCTTCACAGAAGCCATGATCGGGACCTCTCTCAAGTGACTCTGTTGCCTCGCTGTAAAGACACCCCGTCGCAAAGTCGGTGGTCATGCGGAAGAACAAGTCTCCAATATCTATGGAGTCTTGGTGCTGTCTCATGCGGATAGCTTTGATCAAGTTCATGGCGAAGGTCTTTGTTTGCATCTTCTTGAAGCAGGAAGCGTTTGCCTCTAGCAGTTTACCAGGTTGGCTAATTTTGACGACTTTCAAGATTGTGGACAGACCCAGCATGCTTGTAGATTGAACAGGGATCTGGCCACAGTGTTGGCTTCGGGCATAGTGGCGACTCTGTATGGCGGTTACGATGAGATTGAGAAGGTGGTAGAAGATGATAAGACCTCCAACAACAATGAGGAGTTGTGCTGGCGAGAGCACTGTCTGAGTATGATGATGCCTACGAAGGTAAAATAGTAGATGAAGGTCCAACACAATCGGACAACCAAGGCACTGATTATCTCTGATTGTCTGTGGCATCAGCTACGCTGAACACTTGAACACAACTGCGGACGTCATATCCTGATCTTGGATCATGATCTGCCATGTGGAGACGGCAGATCAGGGACAAAGTCAAACTTGTGGAGCCGCACCTTGACCGAGATCTTTGCTTTGTTTCAACCAGATCTTGCGTCAACCACATAGAGCATGATTTCCTGTGGCGCTACATCACAACACAAGGACATCGATTCAGCGGCTCGATACTTATCTCGTGGAAGTTTTGTTACTCGTTTTCGACGATATCCTTCTCGTCATCGAGCATGGAAGAACGCTGATAAGTAGAAGGCTGGAGCTCTTTGCCCATCGTCGCCAGATCGATACACCTCTTGATACCCTGCGTAGGGTCTGAAGCTGTATCGCCATCGGCCGAGGTGCACGGAAGGAAGCATCTCCAGTCATGCGCCGTACATTTCCATTTCAAGATGAATGTAGCTATGGTTGTGTCCAGTCAACTTGACCAATCTTTACAAGCTAATGTCAAGTTCATCGGATTTTTGGAAATCGACAAGGCTTTGATTACGGATCTCTGCATCAGAGCTCTCACGATCACCGCAACGATGGTTGAGTGTCAATCGTGAAGTTAGGGGTCGGTGCTCATGCTTCTTTGGAGCCGCGCTAATGAGTTTGGTCCCTTGTACAGCACACGATTGAACTCTTGATAAGCACAGGAATTGCTGCGTCTGATGATAGATATCTGGTGGTGATTGTCTTTGAGATGTCAGATCGCCGGTCATCATGCGTTGCCGAACTTGTTAGCTGATTGAACTTCGGCATCTCACCATTTCTCGTGTGCTAGCGAGATTCACACTTGGAGGAGGCTACTCTTTCCATTTCTGGTAAATGCATCACGACCGTGCTGGAATGCCGACTCCACAATTTCCGCAAGGTCTAGGGAAAAGTATACACGGTCCGTACGAGGGAGCAGTGTACGTCAAGTCCCCACCTACACATTGTAGGCAAGAGGCACATCTCTACCTTGCACTCTCCCCCAGAGGACTAGGATGATTCTTTTTGAACAGCGTCCTCAAGTTTCCCGCCGCGAGGGAGGAAGGGTGGGGCCCTAGTGAAGGGCCCCGAGTAAGGGCAAGCGACTGGAAAGATACATTTGCTCCTATATGGTCCAGTGTAGGAGTTGGTGTATACTGTTCCCAGTGTACGCTCTTCCCTAGACATCGCGCACAATTTCAAACTCGACAATCCGAGTCAGCATGTTGGGAGCATTCATCAATTCTTGACGTTCGCATGTGAACTTTCTTCGCGGCGCGCACGGTGTGCATGGGCGGGATATTCTCACTCGCAGCCGTGCCGAGCAGAATATCGCAGGCACTTATTAGGACTTGACATCACGTACGGAGTCTTGGAGGCGCGGATAGATTGCTGCAACAGAAAAGCAGGAGTGACGGTGCGCGTCGAACGCAAGGTCGGAAACTTGAGAAGACTGTGTGTCTCGACGCTCACATGGTCCACATGGGTCAAGGTAATGATGGAGAGGTTGAAGCCTTGGGATGCTTCATTGATTGATAGATTCCAACGCCCTATTGCCTTTGCGTTAATTCGTGACGCATAATCGATGATAATTCCACAGAAACAGCATAGCGGCCGTGTCATAAAGACAAAGACAACATCTTCTTTACCACGTGCGTACGTTTGGTCCAACAAGGTCTGTCACCATCTAGCTAGTGCCGCGAAGCTTTCCAACCACGAACTTGACGCCTTGGTTTTGCACATTTGCATCGGACTTGTAAGACAGATGCGCAGCAGTGATGCCGAAGCCATGAGCAGTGTCACAGACACCATCTCCCTGCCCAAAAAGTCAGCACATGTCTCTGCTGAATTGCCCTCCTCTGCCAAACTTACATAAGCACAAACATCCAGAGTCTTGCTGACCCAGTTGGTAGGAATGCTACCAACGAAGACAGTCAAGCCGTTGACGTCTCTAGTGGTAGATCCACCCTTTGAGTCGACATTGCAAGCCAGACCAGCCTTGTGGTGAGGGTTACCGATGAGGAAGACACCCTTGACAGCATTAAACGCAGCACCAGTGAGCTTTGGCATAGCATCAACAGTAGCGGCAGCACCTTGCGAATAGCCCTCAAGAATGTAGCATCTGTTTGGGTTGGCTTTCAAGCCAGCGTTGATCTGGTTGACGATCTATGTTTGTCAGTATAGCACGTTGCAAATGTGTGTCAGGAAGCTCACGTCGGTGGTACCCGAAGCAGAGTTCTGATCAATACTGGCGGGATAGACGGTGTTGTACTGTGCTTTGTTAGCTGGCACCCGGCAGAATGCATAGATCCGACACGAACCTCGCTACCGCCTGCGACTTGGGCAATGATAGCAGCATCCATGGTTTTGAAACTGTTGGACGGGCCCTGAGGCTCTCCAGTTCCGCGAGTCTCGATGAGTGCTGTAAGGTTTGTTAGAGCCTGGGATGGGCAGCGACCATTTACAGACTTACTGTATGCTGTACAGACTGCACGCTTCTCCAAGACTTCGACATTCTCGATCGGGCCAGCAAGAGCTTCAGTAGCAAGAAGCGCAAGGCAGGCAGCCTTGGTCCAGGAGATGATAGAAGACATGTTCGAAAATGCGAAGGCTAAAGTCAAGCAGTATGAAAGACTTACAATCAATGAAAGCGGATTGCTCCAGATGTCGGACCAGGGAAGGTGCCATTTATACGTCCCTTCGGACTCCTGAATGTGGTCTGTGAGGCCTTTGTAGTCTCGAAATTAACAAGAAACACGATCAAACTGATCATGCTGCGATCGAAGCGAGAAACTGTATGCACAGCAATGCAGGCCGTTAGAAGTTCGTTGAATGTTCGGCGATGGTTTCGTACGTATGACCTTCGCTTCGAGATCTCAGTCTCGGTGCTCGGCAAAACTATTGGACCTTTGTGGTTGTTCAACTGCAAGTTTACCGACCCCCAAGCACGCGAAGGCGCTGAAACGTCTGCCCCGCACTCCCGGCCGATCCTCTGCTGTGATATTAATCTAATCCTGAGGCTTATATTTTACACCTCGGCATGATTGCATACCAGCATGGAAGCGGTCAGGACAGATACGATATGTAGGAGACTTGGCTTCGATGCAAGCCCTAGTCACGCGCAGTGTTTTCGCTACGTTGCACCAGCAGCCGGTGGTCTTGACCTCGGCAGCAAGACGTGTTGCGCATTTGCTGAAGCAAAATCGAGCCGCTTTGAGAACTGTGGGGATGGCGGGGAAGACAACTATACCAAAAGCGGTAGGTGTGCAAGTAGGCGAAGAACTCTCGGCCCCATGGTCTGGCAGAACAAGAGAGAACGTTTGACAGCATGGCCCACCAAATCTTCGACTAGCCACATCCATCTGCAAGCGAGATTTCAGGCCATCTTCGACTCTTCGAGTAGTCGACATTGCGACGCTCGTTGGTCGAGTCAATTCATTCTCCCTTCGTCTCCAGGCAAGTCGTGCTTCAATATCGGCTGTGGGCGACGCTGATGTTGTAAAAGAGATGACACCGCTACTTCGTGGCTCCTCTTGCACGTGTCTGTCTTCCCCACACGTGATTTCTCACAGTCTGATCTGGGGCAATCAGAGCCGTCAGTTGTGGATTGTTGAAGGCCGTGGAGGCCTCAGGTCTTGTTGACACCACGTCCAAGTTGGAACCACGAACCATGTATCGGGGACTTCCGCTATGTTTGCATTGTGGTAACCAGACAAAGCACTCAAGACCAGGGAAATGCAGCCTAGATACGATTCTTCATTAGCAGATATTATTCATGTCGAGGGTATCTCAGAGAGGCCTCTTGCCCGATGTCTCGACATGCGTGCCTGCCTGACTTCGCGTCTTCACAGTCAGTCAGATCGATCTATGCAAGCTCTTGAAGCAAACACACGGATGTTCGAAGATGAATCATTGTTTCTTCCTTGTTTGCTTCATGTCGTTTGCCATAGTCGTGCTAGAGTCATCCATGACAGACTACTATAAGGCAATCTGGGAGCAAGTCGGCCTTGCCAGGAATTCATCTACGCTGTTGAATATAAAGCAGGCCGGTATTCAGTAGGTCATGTGGGTCTCTTTAGACCTGTAGTTAAGGACCTGACGGACCCTGAGCAAACAGGATGCGTTCAGAGCTTGCCTCGGCGACCAGATTGGGCGTGTCATCGCAAAAGACCAGCTTTCTCAGTCACTTCTTGTCTTTCCGGTCTCCTGCAAAAAGGTCCACCTCCGCGCAAAGCATCTTCTACTCCCGGCGTCGCGAACTTCCTCCCGAACCGCTTCATCTCATCATCAAAGAAAAGCCCTAAAACAAACATCATACCACTTCATCAGCAAATATGCACAGCTCAGACAACCCCAAGCCGATGACTGACATGTTGCGCGAGGAACTGGTGGTCGAGCTGGCAATTGCGAACGGACAGCTCGCCGCTGAACGAGACGCTCATGCTGTCACTCAGGGACAGTTCGCTGCCGAACGCACCGCTCATCTCGACAACCAGGAACGACTTAGCGCTGAACGCAATGCTCATATCGCCACCAGAGAGCAGTTGATCGTCGAGCGCATCCGTCACGAGACCACACAGACTCGGCTACACCGCGAGCAAGCCACCCAAGAAGTCACACGCGAACTGCACCGCGGCGAGGAGAACGACCACAGTTTCACACAGGAACAGCTGATTAACGAGCAAGTCACTCATGGCGAGACTCGTGGCGAACTCCGCGGTAAGCCAATGCATCCTGACGTCGCCCAAGGACAGCTGGTCAACGAGTGAATTGCACATGGCGCAGCGCGAGAACGACTCGTCAACGAGCAGGACGCTCATGACGCCACCCGAAACCAGCTGGTCGATGAGCGAGTGGCGCGTAACATAGCGCAAGAGCAAGTCCTGAATGAGCAAACTGCCCATGGTATCACACAGGAACAGCTCGCCGAGCTTCGTCAACAGTTTGCTGTCCGCGGAACCATGCTCACCAACTTTCGTCACAGCCTCGCAAACTCGCATACCGCCCGTGACGACGCTCGGATGAACCTCGAGACCCACCGTCTTGCCCAGGTTCAGGCCGAGAACAATTTTGCAGAAGAGGTGCGCCAGTTCCACGAATACAGGACGGCGGCCGAGTTCCACAACAGAGTCGCCAAGAGTGATCATGCAGCCACAAAGAACAGACTTGCAGAGGTCGAGCAAATCGCCGCTCAACTCGCGCTTCCCAGCCCATCCCGTCACCTTCGTATCTTCCGTCGTCTCTCACCCTTCCGTCTGCGTCATCGTTCTGCAGTAGATGTCCAAGCCTCCACCAATGATATTGATGAAGGGCCATTGTGAATTGCTGCTGAAAAAGTGCGCCCAGATCCTCAACACCGCCGAAGCCAGATGCAGGGGGCTACGCAAGTCCAAAACCCCAGGAGGGTCATTGTCAAAGTCTACGACTGCGTAAGCCTCTTCGACGATACACTTTACCCAATAGAGGATTCTTTCTTCGCTGTCTGTTTGACTGTCAGTATGTCCCGTCTGCCCTGGTTTGAAAAGGATGCTTACCATTGAGCGGCTGTAGTGGCGCGGTACGAGACAGATTACTGAGCCATTTGCTGAGCAATATGGCGCAATCGAGGCTGGCCAAAGAATGCCTAACGCTCCAGAAGAAGGCCTGGCTTTTTGCAACACGGTCGACTCCAAGTCTGACAGGGATACCGAGCATATGGGTGGAATAAAGAAGTGCTGCGATGACACCCTCGCTACGTTCAATTTCCGGACATTTCGCTAGAGCTCGTGCGATACGCTGCGGGTCTCGGGTTTGGAGTTGTCGATAGGGACCAAGATTCAGATAAATACGGGCGTATGCCAAGGCAAGAAGCGAACTCGAGGTGAAGGGTATGGGACCGTTCTCGTTGTTGGGGTCAAGAGAAGATTCGGGAGCTTGCTGCCAACCTGATGTCCAGCACCGTAGCCCTCGCCTGAGTAGTCAGCACAATCACTTTCTAACGCATGAGATCGTTGGACTCACTCGAGCTTCTCCACTTCTTCTGATGGCAAAGCTGCCATATCACTCATCACAGGTAGACTCAGATCTCTGACAATGTGAATTCTCTGTATCATACCATGCAGTAAGACATAATTGCCGAGCGGTGTCGGTATCGGGTCAAGTCTGGCGGGTTCATGCTTGTGGTCCAGCAGGAAAGATAGGGCTTCCTTGAAGTACAACTGTGGCTTAGCAACGGCCTTTCTCGCAACAATCCATGACGTCGAATTAGGCGCACTCCATTCCACTGTCGAGCAAGGCAAGCGAAGTCCAACCTCATTGCTCCTGATGGGAGGATACACGTCATACGCGATGCTGTGTGTATGCAAGAACGAGAACGAGACCAGCTTTGTGCGTCGAGAAGACTCTTCAACGATCCAGGAGCGCCATTCATGATTTTGCGACGCGACTGTGTCGTGAGTAGGTATGATCTGTGACGCGGAAGACGTCATATCTTGTAGGCCCTCGCTCCTGAGGAACTGGGTGAGTGTCTCTCGCAGCGCAAATGACTGGCGCACCATTGCTGGTTCGGGATCCCATGTCGCGTATCCCATCAGCGTGAGCAGTGCTCTGATGATCTCGATGGACGAAGTGCTTTCGCTTCTGCGAAAACCATGTTCATGGGCCGATACCGGCATGTCCACATAAGCCCCATCTGGTCCAGCTGGTCCAGCGATCTTGTGCATGACAAGTGCTTTGCCTGCGAAGAACAGTTGCTTTGCGATTCGTTTTTCAAAGCAGTATTGCGCACCAATGGCAGCTATCCCAAAAATGACCTCGACCGGGTGTTCTTCCATCTGCCATGTCGGCACATGAATAAACGGCATGTGGAGATGGAAGCCGCCGAAAAACGACTTGATATATCTGGTCAGAGAATGACGTGAAGGCAGTCTGAATGTTGGGTCCAGAATATGCAACAACAGTCCAATCGCATGTTCGAACCTGAGGCGCTGCTCTTCAGACACATCGAATCGTCGAGCTTCAGGATCTACACCACGAGGATCTGCTTTGCGTGAGAAACGACACGATTGAAGATCTGAGAGCATAGCACTTACTTGATATGTTACAGACGCTATTGCTTGTGTTGTTCTTGGAAGGTGCAGACGGTAACCATGAGCTGAAGGGTGAGCCGGCACGCGTTCGCAGGTCTCCGTTGGCGGGTGTGTGACCGTTGGCTGCCCCATTTGTCCCGCCAACGTGTAAGTCCTCTTCCCTTGCGATGCTCGAGAATATTGGACTCCATTCCACGCATAAGCCAACACCATCGAGAAAGCTAGCAAAGTCGCGAAAGTGCATGTCGACATCGACACCTGAAGGGGTCATTGAAGGCAATGCGTTGTTCAACTCAGAGATCCCGCCACCACCTGGAACAAGTGCTGGTGCGAAGACCTCGTCATGTGTGTTGACACGGGTCGGCCGCAGACTCTCGCCGGTCGCGATGGGCTGCTGGGACGTGGAGTCTGTTCCTACAGTAGAAGGGTCAAACCATGAATCAACCCGGGTGTCGAGCTCCGCCGTGATGGTTTGCGTCGACTCGTCAACTTCGCCGGGGTCCTCTTGCACAGCCTCATTCAAATCAACGACGGTCACAGTGTCTGCCTGCGACTGGTCGGCTGCCTTGTGGTGGTTTACTCTCTGATGCCGTGTGAGCAAGTCACGACGTCCGAATGAAGCACCACACGTGCAAGAGAAAGGCTTTTCCTTGGTATCTAAATGGCAAGGCTATGAGCAGAGCGGCTTATGCGAGCATGGTCGAGAGAGACTTACGGGTCCGCACATGTCGCGACAGATGCTCCGTCCTCTTGAATGTCCTCTGACAGTGTGGGCACTGACGTACAGCACCGGTCTTACCAGTCACGTCCACTCTCCGCCGCTTGTTTGTGGAGGCTGGGGTCTCTGGAAGGTCTGACATTTGCTATCGTTGCTCGTATTTGGAGTCTGGTGGAGACGATGGGCAGCGAAAGAGGGGCGCGCTTCTCGTTGGGGCAGGCCGAAAGCTCGGCTTTGTTCGGCAACGAGGAAGCTTCCCCGCTTCTTACTCCGGAGCTCGCGGCTACCCCAAAATCGCTTGCTTACAGTAGCACCCTGTCGCATCAATCACCGCTTGAATTTCCCAGTCACGAGTACACTGTGCACAGTATTGTCGACCAGAACTATTGGAACGGAATAGACCTTGATCACTGGGTTTCTCGTAGTCGTGTAGCAAGCTTACGATCACTCGTGGGAGAAAGTCTGGTCCCCTTGAAGTGTTTATTATACGCGACGCTTGGTGGATATTCCTCCAACTGTTTTCCAACCGTGCCCTCACGGCGAGCCACCTGCCTGCGGAATTACGTTTGGAAGAGAATCTCAGTCTTTACAATCCAGCGACATGTGATGCCCCGATTCCGTGTAGCCACATCTTTCATAAAATCCGACATTTCTGTCGCCGCAGTCCAAAATCAACTTCTTGACTCCAAGATTCTTTGCCGTCCCTTCTAAGGCTTTAAGAAGCAATAAACCTAGTCCTTTTCTCTGATGAGTCGCCAAAACGCTGACGTCCTCGACATGCGCGACGGTAGTCAGGTTCTGTATGCTAAGCCATCATCAGCCCGCGGAACTTTACGTAGATGTTTCATCTTACTCACAATTTGCGGTCGACAATCATGGTCGCGGTCGCTACTATCTTATCGCCATCATCAATGACGATACAGTAGTTCCAGCCTCTTCCCACAGTTGCCAACCAGTCGAAGCGTTCCTCGAATGATTTCTGGTCTACTTCACCGATCCAAGTCAAGTCGCTCAGACATGTCAAGAAGCCACGCGCATAATCTGATCGTTGCAAAGGTCGAACTTTGGCAGAGATTGAGTCGGGAATGAGGGAACTCTCAAAGAGATATTTTGACTTGCGGTCTGTCATACTTTCTCTCTTCCAGAATGACGGACTAGAATCATGTGGCAAACAAATTTGAGACTTAGTGAAGCACAAGAAGACAGAGTCGCGCGAAGACAGAGTCACATCTTCGACTCCACACGACGGCGGCTGGATCGGAGCTCTCTCCACTGGCGTCATGGCCGCTTTTGCGTCCGGACCGTTTGCACATCACAATCATGTATTCTCGTAAGTGAAGGACTGACAAGACCGAACAAGGATGATCTGATGTTCCATTTTAATTTGCGTGGTTATGTGTACCTTTGTCGCGATACTAGATCTGCCATATCACAGCTTCGACTTTGACTTGACATCCTCCTCTCTGCCAGCAAGATTGGGATGCGCCGCCTTCACGGGTCTCGTCACAGCATAGAAAGCCAAACCAGTAGACTTGGTCGAGAACTGCACTTTGCTGTTGACGTAGAAGAAAGCGAAATCTCCAGGTACCAGATGATGCGTCACTCCAGTGGCCTCGTCCAAGACATCGATCTGTCCACTTATGACGTATTTTGTTTCCTCGCAGGAATAGTGTAGGGGATACGCCTTGCCCTTCTCGATCTTGTAGAAGCCCGATGTCAGATATGAAGGCGAGTCGGTAGTGTTTGTGCGGATGCTTCGGAGAGTCAATCATCCTTACGAGGCAAGTTCAGAACCAGAACGAGGGAGACTTACGAGTGGAAGTCGGCGACAGTGGCATTCTCCCCTGCTGGAAAAGGGATAAACTCATGGCTTGCGCCCTTGATGATTGTAAGAGGGACAAGATCTGATGACACTGTGAACAAACAATTAGTTGTTGTTCGAGTTCGCAAGCTCCAACAAATTGTCCGGCTTCCAGAGAGTACCTACTGATTGCTAGTGTTGTTTGAGAAGCAAAGTATATCAGAGCAAAAAGACGAGCAGGATGAAATCTTCTTCAAATACCTACAACAATCAGAACATGTCGGACTCTACTACCGCAATTCGGTGTCGCAATATTCTGGGGAAGGACTGTCCCGATACGGCAATTGCTTCCATTATCGCGTAAACACTCTCGAGCAGGAGCACTTGTTCAAAACGATCTTGGGATGACTTGCGTATATCGAATCCTTATAGAAGTCTTCCGGGTCCAGGAAGTCAGAAATGGCGAAGAGGGATGTTCGACCTTGGTGTCGCGTCCATCGCCGATGCCGGCAATGCGCTCCGATAGTCGGCACAAATTCTGTCGCGTGCGCGGAAATGCAGAGAAACGCCTTTATCATCGGGACATCCGAAAGTCCAACACGCATTCTTCCCAGTATAAGTGTCTCCATGCGCCTCGTATGACCTGCGGCGAACGCCTAATCATATTGCTCAAGCGACTAGGGTACCGGCAACCACGCCTCGAAAACCGTTGACGAAAAGAGACGATGGGCGCTCGACTTCAAAACTGCCTGCCACATCGCGTTGCAACGACTCGATGTTTACGAGAGCAAGGCTCAAACAATCATGGGATCTTTCAAAGGCTGTGACATGGCGATCATGCTTGATTCCTGAAACCTTTAATTGACAAGATGCAGTGAACTGGTCGAAACTACGCTCTTGTGGCGACACTTTCAAGGCGCGAAAGTCCTTATCTATACTTCCAACGCGTCTACGTATAAGACCCCTGCTATCTATGGCTTGGTGTCCGCGCTTGTGCTATCACCATATCGCGACCAATCATCTTGCGCAATTCTTCGCCGACCCAGACAAGTCTCGAAGAAACAATGATAGCAGCATGTACTGTGGCGCGCGTAAGCTTCTCAGCTTCATGCAAAATATTCGAATCTGGCCCTTTCTCCTCCTGTTTCTTTTGCGACAGGGCAAATCCTCCGTGATAAGCTAAGTCTTGGGAGAGACTATTCTTTCACCATCGCATTATATATAGACGGCCTTGCAACACACGTTTCTCCGTCTACCGTTCGTCGCCGCTTGTCAACAATACATCGACACATAGTGCTCCCTCCACTATGCTCTACAACGACATCAAGGGCGATGCCTCTGGCGAAGTCTCTCATAGTGTGGAGCCCATCCAGATGGGTGAATCTTCTGTCCACAAGCGCCGCTTCCCCGCCTTCAAACTAGCTGTCGACCAAGAGCCCAGCAGTTTCGCAACCAACCCAAACGCATCCAATGCTGATTTCGATCCCATCCCGCCATCCAACCGTACCTGGACCTGGAAGGCCTACGTCGCATACTGGATGGCTGATGCTTGGGCTGTGTCTAACTGGGAAGTCGCATCTTCGATGATTGCTGGCGGCCTCAGTTGGAGGATGGCCATCGGTGCTTGCGTTCTCGGAAACTTCATCATGGGTGCTGTTATTACCATGAACGGCAGGATTGGAGCACATCTCCATGTCCCCTTCCCCATCATTGCGCGCGTATCTTTCGGCTACTACTTCAGCTACTTCGTCGTTGTGTCCCGCTGCGCCCTTGCCATCATCTGGCTCGGGGTACAGACTGTTACCGGAGGCCAATGCATGGAAGTCCTGCTCACTGCCATCTGGCCGAGCTACGCGAACATCCCCAACAGCATCTCCGCTGGTCAGGGTATTGATACCAAGGGCATGGTTTCCTTCTTCCTCTACTTCCTGCTGCAATTGCCCTTCTTGTGTATCCCTTACACCAAAGTCCAGTACTTCTTTGGATTCAAGTCAATCATTGCACCTATTATCTTCCTTGCCGTCTTTGGACACACTCTCCACAAGGCAGGCGGCACTATTAGTAACAGCACAGTCATCACTCAAGGACCCACCGTGAAAGGATCAGTTCTGGCCTGGGCTTTCTTCTCCAACCTCAACTCGGTCTTGGGCAACTACTCTACTCTTGGTCTCAACATTGCCGACTTTGCAAGATATGCCAACAACAAGAGCGCACAGAATTGTCAAGCTTTCGTCATCCCCTTCATCTTCACCATCGTTGGTCTTCTCGGTATCTTTACCGCTGCTGCTTCAACTGTCGCATATCCTGATGAAGTTGCCGCTGAGGGAACTCCTCTTTGGAATCCGGTCACCATCGTCGGCCTTTGGAGTGCCTCTGGCTCTCATGCTGGACGTGCTGCTTCAGCCTTTGGAGCGATCGGCTTAATCATTGTCACTCTTGGTATCAACATCTCGGCCAACTCAATCAGTGCAGCCAACGATCTTGTGTCCTTTTTCCCCAAGTACATCAACATCCGTCGTGGTCAGATCTTGGCCGCGATCATCGGTGCTTGGGCATGTGTGCCGGTATGTTTCTCACAGCAACACTCTTCCCGGACCTCCTCACTGACTGTATGTGTAGTGGAAAATCCTTGCTTCTGCTCAGAAGTTTTTGGCTTTCCTGAGTGGCTACACCATCTTCCTCGGCCCCATGACCGCTATCATCATGGTGGAGTGAGTGGCTTCTTTTGTTACATCTCGATCCATCGCTAATTTTATGGTAGCTACTACATCACTCGCCGTGGCAATGTATCAGTACCAGACATGTACAATTTCGACGGCATCTATCGCTATTCCCCGAAGTTCGCAACCAACTGGCGCTCGGTCGTCGCACTTTTTGTTGGATTTGCACCTCCACTTCCTGGCTTTGCAGACAGCATCGATCAGGGCCAGCTCGGCATATCGCTCGCTGGTCAGCATATGTATGTTTCCCTTATGACTCCCAGACTTTATCGGTACTGACATCTCCATAGCTTCGCCATCGGATACCCTTACTCCTTTGCCGCTGCGGGTCTCTGTTATTGGGCGCTGATGCGATTCATCCCAGAGCAAGGAAGTAGGATGGACCATCAAGTCACGGGTGAAGAGATCTTGATCGCCAACGACGAGAGAAAAGGCAAGACCTGGCACAGAAACGAGAAGAAGGGATTCTCGGTCAAGAGCTGGGTCTCGAAGCGCAGCGACAGTGATTCGAGTGTAGCTTGAGCTGGCACCTACACTTGCTTAGATGTTAACAGATAGACATAACTACACGTTTCATGTATTCATTCACATTGCTGTCTGGGGAATCTGAATCATTCGGAAGTTCGCTGCGATCGGGCGAAATACCCTTGCGACGCTCGTCTGCTTGCAAAACACCGTGCTTAATATGCAGCTTGTTGAAAACACTTCTCCGGTGACTACCTGCAAATGGAAGCTTATCTCGAAGGGATTATTATGAACGTCCGGGGCATCTATATACACCGTCGGCCCGCAAGTTGCCCCGATCCCAAGCAACGGCCGTTGTAGTTGACGCAGCACAAGTTGCTCCAGCTTGTCATCATCCACCTTGATGAGTCAACAAAAGCGATGATGAAGCAAAACAAAACATCCACTCTTGTCGCAGATGTTGCAGCATTACTCCCAGCTTGCTACAAAATACCCTGGACAGAATCACGATCATCGACACCAATATGGCACCCACAACAATGAAAGCTTTCGCGACGAACCAAAGATCGATGGCAGGCCTTGTTTATAAAGCCGCGACGAAGTTCAGCGTCGCGCACGATGTGTCGGTTCGACAAATGCCAACACCAATACCTACTGCGACCGAAGTTCTTGTCAACGTCAAAGCAGTAGCACAAAATGTTCGTGCCTGGAAAAGGAAATGTAAACGCTTGTTCTGGTGTACACAGCTGACTTTAGCACAGCCTACAGACCACAAACACATTGATCTTCTCGGACAACCCAACAGTATTCTCGGGTGTGATTATGCCGGTACCGTGGAATCCGTTGGTGCTTCAGCGAAGGGGAACTGGAAAGTCGGCGACCGCATCGCAGGAGTCACGCACGGCGGTATCTACAGCAATCGCGGCTCTTACGCCGAATACCTCACCATCGACGGTGACCTGGCCTGGAAGATCCCAGACTCTGTGTCTTTCGCGACAGCGTCTGTGTACGGTGTTTCCGCTGTATCAGCCATGCAGGCGCTAAATCTCGTCCTCGGACTACCATGGCCAGGCGAGAAACCAGTGAATGCTGGGAAGGAGATCTTCATCTACGGAGGCAGTACTTCTGCCAGTCTCTTCGCTATCCAAATTGCCAAGCTGGCTGGTCTGCGTGTCATCACAACTTGCTCGCCCCACTCGAACGATCTCGTCAAGTCATTTGGTGCGGACGAAGTCTACAACTACAAGGAAAAGACCAGTCTGGACAAGATAAAAGTCGCACATCCCAATATCGCCATTGCATTCGATGGTTTCAGCGGAGCAGGAAGCAATGAGTTCTGCTGCAACGTGGTTGTCAAGGGTGGAAAGGTCGTTTCCCTTGATCCTACCGCAAAGAGCAGCGTCAAGAATGTCGAGTTCGAGACTATGATCATGTACACGGTGTTTGGTCGTGCTTTCCAGTTGGTCCCACCGATTGGACCAAAATTCCCCACCAAACCTGATGACCGGGCTGGGTTGGCGAAGTTCTACGAGATGCTTCCGAAGCTGGTAGAGGACGGGAAACTGAAGGCACCTCCAATCAAACACAGAGGTACCGGGTTTGATAAGATCGAAGAGGGTCTTGCACTGTTGAAGAGCGGCAAGGTATCTGGGCAGAAGCTAGTGTTGGAGTTGTGTTAGAAGGAGCTGTCGGCGTCTTTTCATTGCACTTCTAGACTTTCGCTACTCTTTTATTCGCTCAAATTAGATACCCATTGTTCCGAGTGCTGATAAGGGGACATAAGGTACTCACGTAACTCCGCTATACCGATGACATGTTGATGACCCCGCAGGTGGGGTAATAATGATCATTTCTTATCTACCGATAAGCCGACCCGTGTATCTACAGCTACTTCTCCGGCTCTCCTTCGACTTCGCGACATACTCATTCCTCTCTGAGCAGTAACACTCGTGATAGCAGACATGCCTGAAGACTGGAAAAAAATTGCTGCGGCGAAACAGCAGCGCATCACCAACTCCATCCCGGAAGAATGGCGGATTGACACTTCATCTCTCAACGACAACGTCATGGACATCCCCGCAACTTGCGGACTTCTAACCAAATCGGAACTGGGCATCACCAACTCCTCTGCTACGGACCTGGTCGCTCAACTGGCAAACGGCAGCCTCAGATCTGTGGATGTCACGACTGCTTTCTGCAAGCGAGCAGCAATCTCGCATCAGGTCACAAATTGCGCTCTAGAATTCTTCCCCGAGATGGCACTTGAGCAAGCCAAGGAACTGGACGCCTACTACGAGAAGAATGGAAAGACTGTCGGACCTTTGCATGGTCTGCCAATTTCACTCAAAGACCAGTTGCGCGTCAAGGGCCTCGAAACGACCATGGGCTACGTAGCGTGGATCGACAAGTACGACTCCGAGGACTCTGTACTTACTGCCATGCTCAGGAAAGCTGGTGCGGTTTTCTACATCAAAACCTCTGTCCCACAAAGTCTCATGGTTTGCGAGACTGTCAACAACATTAGCGGTCGTAGTGTCAATCCTCGCAACAAGCATTGGTCTCCTGGTGGATCCTCGGGTGGTGAAGGTGCGAACGTTGGCATCAGAGGCGGTATAATTGGTGTCGGCACTGACATTGGAGGCTCTATTCGTGTTCCTTCCGCATTCAATTTCTTGTACGGATTGCGACCAAGTCATGGTCGACTTCCATATGGCAAGATGGCAAACAGTATGGAAGGCCAAGAGACTGTTCACAGTGTCGTAGGACCCATCGCGCACTCTGTACCTGACCTACGATTGTTCGTCAAGTCAGTCCTGGACCAAGAACCTTGGAAGCATGATTCGAAAACCATCCCAATGCCATGGCGACAGTCCGAGCACGATGCTGCGGTCAAGAGAATCTCAAGCGAAAAGCTAACTCTTGGCTTCTTCAACAACGATGGTGTCGTGATGCCTCACCCTCCTATCCTTCGTGGCATGGAGCAAGTCGTCTCGACTCTACGAGATTGCGGACACACCCTTGTCGACTGGAAGCCTTACAAGCATGACTTCGCTGTCGACCTGATACAAGGTATCTATGCGTCCGACGCCGGTAAAGACATTCATGCTGTCCTCTCTGCATCAGGCGAGCCAGCCATCCCAAACATCAATGATCTAGTCGACCCTTCACGCTCTGGAGTCGACATCACCACGCTTTGGGACGTACAGTCGCAGAAGTGGAACTTCCAAATGGAGTACATTGAGAAGTGGAACGAGATGGATGAACAGCTAGGCAAAGAGATGGATGCCTTCATCATGCCCATTACGCCCACTGCTGCTATTCGACACAACCAATTCAGATATTACGGATACGCCAGTGCGATCAACTTGCTTGACTTCACGAGTGTCGTCGTACCTGTCACATTTGCCGACAAGGATAAGGACAAGAAGGTCGAAGGCTTCACGCCGATGAATGACATGGACAAGCAGGTGCAGGAAGAATGTAAGTTGAGCTGAGACACAACGATGAGTACCAAAGCTGACAAGGCACAGATAATGCCGAAGCCTACCATGGTGCACCAGTTGCGGTACAGATTGTTGGAAGAAGACTGACCGAAGAAAAGACCATGGCCATCGCTGAGGAGATCGGAAGACTCTTAGGTAATGCGATTACACCATGAAGTGAGCGAATGGTCATGATGAGCATAGGTAGTACTATATGAGCAGAAGCACATTGGTTATCGAACACAAGGATGACGATAATTTGCGTGATGTATCTAAAATTTCTACTTCAGTGCTTCTCAATTGCTTGACTCAGACTAAACGTCGTCTCACCCAAGCTAAAGCTGCGTCATTAGCAAGTCTCGAGAGTTTAGCTTTAGGGTTAACCTCCAGGCCCAGGAAGTTTTACAGCAAAGCACGTCTTTGACCGTCGCAAAATTCGTCAGAGACTTATGGTGTTTGCCCTGATTGATGACCTAACTAATGGTCAATCTTTATGAACGGTCTTGGTAGGCACGAACGACGACAGACCTCTCTTCTGCTACCACTTGTAGTCCTTCATTCCTCATCGATCCAAGTTGGGCCACTCAGGACGTCCTTCTCTAATGTTGGCTCCGTGGTCACAGATGACACCTTTAACAGAAAAAGAAGTGTTTAGCGAGCTAGCTGACCCAACGTCACAGCACACCCTGATACCTTACGAAGGTCATCACCCTTACATAAAGAGACTCGATGGGCAACGATAACACAATCACACGGTAAATTGCACGACGATTCGATGAACAAGAAGGATTGATTCGTATTGAGTGTTTAGCAAATCCTAATCGGAAACCAGACTTTTATTTATCTGGACTGTAAATATCTAACAGATCAAACTCCCATGACGATTCGCCGGACGAAGTCGGCCTCGGAATGGCTGTGACAAGAATCAAAACCAGGTTGGCAATTAGCATCTGCTATAGAAGAGATTCGAGGTCAAGATGCATGCAGACTATCTGTCTTTCGACGGTAGTGTCTAATCCCCCAATTCGTCCTCCCTTATGTAAGCATGGAGAACAGTAGAGACTGACCAGACGAGCCAAGACGGCATCGCAAGGGAAGCTTTTACGAGACGAATGTCTCAAAGCCTTTCCTGATCTCCGCGTCTCCCTCAAAGAGCTTGTTGACCAGCAGAGTCGCATCAGCCTGGTCAATTGTGCCCTTGTGTAAGTCCCTCATGATGAGAAGGAAGCTATCGTGTGTCTTAGGGTTTGTCGCGCAATGAGCTTTGACCTTGTCGAGGTAGGCAAATGCATCATTCATATTTGACTCCGTGACCTGATCCAGCGAAGGGGTTTTCCTCGTTTCAGCTGACGAGGTGATGTCGGGGAATGGTCCTGATTGCTGCATGGCAAATTGCTGAAAGTCTTTCGTCAATTCCGCGTCGTCCTCGAAGAGCATGTTGACATGCGCTACGGCGTCTGGCGGGCTGATGGCACCCTTCTTCAAGTCCTTCATGATGTCAAGAAAAGCTTCGTAGATTTCAGGTTGAGTCGCATATCGAGTCTGAATCTTCTCGAGATAAGCCAAAGCTTCGTCCATATTTGAGGCTTGACTGGATTCAGCAGAGGCGCCAATGGAAGGTTTTCCAGTCTGCATAGCTTCCGAGGTGTGGTGAATGGCAATCGTACTTTGTGGAATTAAAGGTCTGTCGCTTGATGATGCAGATGTAATGGCCTGGGTCCGAGTAACGGCGGTCTTCGCTTTGGAGTCTAAAAGGTCGGAGTCTGGTTGTCTGATCGTTGAGATAGCCACAGACTTGAGGACCTCAAAAGAGATGATTGTGTCACGTCCAAGCGTACTCCAAGTGAGGCAGCCACGTCACGGAACTTCGATCAGCTCGATTTAAGGTTCGCGTCTGCAGGAGCAACTCATCCGTACTGGACCGAAAGTTAGCTTGGGTCCCAAGAAATGCGGTCCATCGTGTCTTGAGCCAATGAGCGTTGAGACTGTGCTCTAGAGTCTGTATGCTGTATACGACGATATATCGGGCGTACGTCTTGTGTAAAACGCGTCGATAGCACAGTTGAGGTCAGAGGATTGAACTGCGTACTCAACGAAATTTAATGCATTACCACGCCAAACATGCTTGCCGGAAGTTGCTTTTGCGGAAGGATCAAGATCAAGTACACCGCCGGGTCCATCAATGCCGGGAGTCTTTTTGTGCAAGATATCGTGCATGGCTTTGTGTCATTGTCTTGATTGTCGCAGATTGAGCGGCTCGCCCTATACCCTCAACTACGCCCTTGCTATTATGGAATTAAGGTCACTGGCACTCCGAAAGAGATAACCAAGACTGCAGAAAGCAACAACACCGTAGCCAACTACTTTTGCCCAGACTGCGGTGAGTCGGGCATCACTTGTATAGTGACCGGTGACCGATCTGACATCTGACAGGTACACCTCTGTATGGAGGAAGCCTATCACCAGATGAAAAGCTGGATGCCATTGTGTTGAGAGCTGGCACATTTGAAGATCAAGAGATTATGCACGACCAACTGCCAATTATCGAAATCTACACATCTCGGCGTCTCAGATGGATCGAGCCTTTGCCCTACTGTCAACAGTTCGAAGCAATGCTGCCTTCGGGTGTCTCTTTCTCGCTGACAGATCCCGTCGAGCCCGATCCCTTGCAGCAGCATGAGGGTATAATTGTTGACCGTCCTGGAATTCTGGTCTTCAAAGTTCCTGCTATGCTGCATGCTTTCGCAAAGGACTGCACATCGGGAAACGGCACATTCAGCAGTGTTGATTTGTTAGCTGCAGGAGAAGTTGAGCCCGTCACGAAGAGTCCTTCGGTACAGGCGTTGCGCGTGGAGATCCTTGGATCTGTCATGCCTGGCGACCTCGATGCTACGGAATCGAACGGAGGAGTGGATAGTCCTACCATACATCCCATCATACAGTGCTGGCGTAAAGCATTCCGCTCGCTGCCAGACCACCGTCCAATTGAACATATGTAGTTCGATTTGTCATGCAAGGCACCGTACGAGCCACGACATATCGTTCGGTTTCTCCAGGAAGTTAGTACCGTGATGTATATGGAGGCGCAGAGGAACATGGATCGTGAGATGACGTTCGAGATCCTTGGTTGCAAGGAGGACAGAAGGTTGTGGTCACAATCGAGCCTGCCTGGTAAAAAGTCGACGTGGGAATCAATTAGTGAAAACGGTGGAAGCTAGACCAATGTCAAAGGTTCAGCATGTCGAAGATTGTCATTTGTACAGTCATCTTTACTGCAGGTCCATTGCGCCGAGTAGCAGAACTCTACGTATACTTGTCCCTACGACCTTCTCCTTCTTCCAGAGGTGCCGATCGTCCTGGATAGCTTCGTATAAACGCTTCTGTTGAATGAATTCATGTGACTCCATCACGGGAGTAGCGATGTCCTTCCGGGTTTTCATTGACCTTGCCACCACCTCGGGAAAGCCTCCCAAAAGAACTATCCGTCCCTCCAGTTCGTTCCAAATGTTTGTCGGCGACTTCATCGGACGCCAGAGTACTTCTTGGAGCGGGCATTGAACGACGAAGCTCACACTCCTGAGGCTCGTGAATTGGCATCTGAGAAGTGCGGACACCGCCGATTCCTCATTCAGCAATTTTGCGTCCAATTCAAGGGACTTTAGCCATGGAAGCTCATTCAATATCGACAGAAAGCTAACGATCTCACTGACTTTCGATGGACCGTCTTCTGGAGTCCACAGAGGGAAAAGAAGGCTGAGTTTCGAGATCACTCTCGCCCATGGACCAGATATTGCAGTAAAGAAGTGGCCCATCGAGACAACGTCGTCGAAAGCAAATGTGTTCTCCGAGAAAAATACCAGGCTGGCTTCATCGTGCCATTGTCGACATACAAGACGCATCTCTAAACTTTGGCGTCGAGCGCACAAGCATGGAAGATTCGTTGGCTCCGGGAATGGTCGAGTCCGCATTCGATCGTCGTAACAGTTTGAACAGATGTATGAATTACCCTGAGGTGGTGCCCATTTACTCCTCCACGGTGATACATATACCTCAAATCCTCGCCCAAAGGCATGTCGCCAATTGCGCTCGTGTGTCCAAGGTCCACAGCTCGCACAGACGTAGCGACTTTCCAACCCCGGGATGGTATGGTGTGTTGGCCGTTCGTACCCGCTTGTTGTTCTGGCACAGTACTTCTCGCAGCTCTCCAAGTGTCTCAAATCCCATTTCACTGGACGGACAAGCAGAAATGAGAATATATAAGCGCGCAATTCAGACGGAAGAGCGTGAAATCGCCGTCCGAGACCAGTTTGTAGCTGTGTATCCATGTGTAGAAGTTCAGATTAGCAGATTTCTCGAGCAATGGTATGGCGCTTCGAATACATCGCCGGAGGTAACAAATTATCGACAACGACTTGTCCTGAATGTTTGCTTAATCTTGAGATTGCTGTCACCTCATATTTGTGTTCGCACATTATGTGAGTGTATTCGAGTACTCTACCGTGTGCCACGACTCCAAGGGGACACCGCCAGGACGTGCTATCAACGGCTGACATTGATCAGAAAGTAAGTCGTTTTGCCAGAGCGCAGGCCGCGTGTCATTCCGAGTGCCAAGGATGGTGAGTCAAGACTTCCACCGGTCCAGGCAACCATCTTACGCCCGAATACGCACCGCTCTGATTGGCTCAAAACACGAGATTCTCACTCTCGATTTGGCTTTCGCATGAACCCTGCTCCACAGGAACTCACCCCAATTGATCAATTGCCATGATGCTGCCATTTGCTCTTGTTAGCCGCCTGCCTCGCTAAGATTTATGCTGAATCGTGCGCGAAGAATACTTGAGATAACATGTCGAGCCATCTTCCACAGTTTAGAGTCTGTCGTATCTTGACAATCGTGCAGCCCCGTCGAGCTCGTGCCCTCACCTCGAGGCGCTCTCATCTCCGTTCTAGTCCGCGGACATATTTGAATCCATCGTGATTTTGCTGGTATATGTCTGCGTTGTCTTGGACCGATTGCGTCAGATCGCCGGCGACTGTCACGGATCTCCCATTTGCGACAAATTGCTCAGCATATGTCCCTAGCTGGAAGACAAGTCCGACCATACCGAAAGTCTGAGCTCCACAAATCAATGCGAGCATACCACAATTACGATCCTTGCCCGCAATAGCAATGTCGATGGGATTCCCAGCGCTGTAGGTAGCTTTGAGATACAACCGAACAAAGGCTACCACCACCCCTCCGTGTTCTGAACGACAAAGAGTGGGATCAGTCATTCATGAATTCTGTGCGCGACAATTCGACGAGCAAACTCACTTTCGAGACCATTCCACCAAAGATGCGGTCAAGACTTCAGAGCGAAGACGGGACTGAGCTCATCAACAGAACTCAGGTCAAGGACAATTGGGAAGTCATGCACAAAGCTTAGCTACCATAAAGCCTTGGTTCTTCACTTTCAGTCGCATCACCAGCTATGTCAGTGACCTCTTCACGTATGCCCTCTGGACTATCATGGAAGTCGGCGTGTCAATCTCCATCATAGGCGTTAACACCATTATATTCTGTGTCAGTCGCGAATTCTGGAACACACCTAGACTTGAGCATCACCCTGTGGGTCAAGTTTGCGACAAGTGCATTTCCTCTACCTGGAATCCTGAGCAAGAGAGATTCGTTTGCAAAGTTTGTGGTCATTACATGTAGGTTTCTCGAGAGCTTAAGGTGGGCAATTTGTCGAAGAGTTCAATGTGTGCAAGTTGATCTTCACTGGTCCAGCTGGTCTTCCCCGGATCCATTCATCAACTACCATATACAATAATCTTTGCCCCAACTTTTTGTTCCCTACTAAGTATTAATGCCCTTCTTGCTTACATCGTTTGTGATCACCGTGATATCTCACAATTCCTGTCCCTAGGTCCGGACTAGAACTTACTTTACAGCTTGATCTCCATCATGACTTCCCCTTCTTCATCAGGCTCTGCGGTCTGTTTGCGTGTAGAAGTGATAGGGCGAGTCTCCTGCCAAAACTTTTTTGTCTGCCGCTCCTTCGTCCGGTGTGGACATGACGCCCACTCTCACAGCCCTCGGATATGTCGACTTCACATGCTGTATCGCCAACTCTACGACTTGCTTCTCGAACCCTTGACCTTGGTACTTCTGATCAATCATCAAGCGCCAAATATAGTAGCCGTCAGTGGGAGGCCAGAGCGCCATTATCAGGAAGCCGACAATGGTTTCGTTTGCATATACGGCACGCATCCAGTCGTCTTCGGAATAATGGTCCTCCACCATGGACATCGGGTTCGAGGTGAGGTTACCTGCTTGTTCAGGAGATGTTTTGAGATTCGCAACCACGCGCCAGATGTCTTCCGTGAACTCGCGTTGAGATATACCGGAGGTTCTCGGAGGTGGTGCATGAGTATTCTCATTAGCCATCGTGCTTATAAGTGTGAGAAGCCGATCCTACGAGGAGAGCGAGATCGAAGTCCTGAACGACCGACAAAATGTCTTAAGATCTACACGGGGATATGGAGTATTACAAGAATGACTGTTATAGTGAGACCTGTAATGATAGACGACAGCCAGTGAGTCATGCTAGGCCTACGGTCTCAACCTTTCTCACATCCCATGGCATTCATTGGCTATTGACACGATCGGCTACTCCAGGCTCAAAGTCTGACTCTGCGGCTCAAATTCCCGATGAGACCCCGTATGCTCCACCAATGAACAGCTGATCAATTCCATCTCGAATTACCGATGGTATGTTCGTCATGCAACACTATGTACCAACTTTTTCTAGTAGCCAGCAACTAAATCTCATCGTCGAGTCGTTCAAACCAATTCCTCCACTCAAGCCATCTTGATCATCGTCTCTCCTATTTGAAGCCCTTTGCCCCCAACACCATGCCCTCCAGTCACGTACACAATTCCAACACGCTTCGTCTTGTAAAACTCGAAGTTCGAAGCATGATACGAGGGAGACATGACGACCTCGAGGAATCTGGCAGCTTCCGGAATATCACAAGCTTGCAGATCAGGGCCAAGGTCAAGTTCCAGGTTACAAAAGCGTGCGAGTTCTTCTTCCTTTTCGACAATAGCTTCCAGGTACGCGATCAAGTAGTCAGTGTCAAAAACTCCCCTGAGATTGATTCTGCGCAGTGTGGCGATACAACGCCGCCGAATGGATGAATTACGACATCTCTCAACAATGGCAACCAGACAAGTGACAACACCAGTACCGAGTGAGAAGGCTGGAGGTGTGTCTATCCTCGCGGTCTTGTCTTGATTAGTGGTGAAGCTGCTTCGGAATGGCGTCTTTGCAACGTGCAATTCGAGATATTTCTCACACAGACTGGTGAAGTACTCAAATTGACTCTCAAAGCGATCGACCTCCATGGGGCTTGCATCGCGCCATGTATCAACCCAAAAGCATACGCAGAAGAAGTAAATTTGTGTCGTCATGTGTGACATCAAATTCTCCTTGGTTTGTTTGGTGTCTGCGAATGCGGAATTCCAGGCTTTTAGTGACTCGCGGCACTCTTCAATGCCTTTTTGCAGAGAATCATCCAAGTCAACAGTGCGTAGAGATGCACGTATGAGACAATTGCATTGATCCAAGGTCAGGGCTTCGGTATCTGTTTGTGCATCCAAGACACTTTGTGCATGTAACCACAAGGTATCGAATGTATCGTAGATGCCTGCCGCTACGACTTCAAGGTGGACGCCAGCTTGATCAGGATCGGTAAAGCTCGCTGGCAAGGGTTCGTCGCAGATGGGATAGAGATAACTTGTGAAGTCAGCTTGTCGAACAAAGGATGTGAAGGATGAGAAACACCTACGGGTCATCGTGGCCTGTCAATGTGTAATCTGAATCAAGTCGAACGAATATTTGCAATAGCACATCAAATACTGATGTTGGATGTGGCTTCACGACTATGATGTGCCGGTCGTTCGGCGTCCGCGGATTGTCATTTGGACATCGGCGTTCGTGTATAATGCGTAGTCCAGTCTTCAGATGAAGTGAAGCCTTTTCGTCTTGTCCAGAGAAAACCTCGTACGTAAAGAGAAGTAGACAAGCCACAAGTACAACAAGCACGTCGTCATCAGACTTTTCGGCACCCAGGTCACCAATGTACTTGCTGACCGAAGCTAACGATTTGTTGTACTGCTGCATAGCGAGTTGCCATTGATTGTGGTCTTGTGCGTCCGTGATCGCACGGTGTATACCTGCACACGCTGAAGCAGCGGCTGCGATAGATGGCTGTCGATAAACCAGATCCAGAGCCACTTTCTCCCATGGTGTCTCGCTTACCGAAGCACAAGGAAGCTGAAATATAGTAACGCGACGGAAGAAATCCAACGCATTGCCCTCGATGTCGCTCAAGTGACTGATAGGGTTCAGAGGCCGCGGGCAGATACTGCGAAGCTGTCCGGCAGGTCGAGGCGGTGGCTTGTAGCCTTCACAGATGCGACCAGCCTTGACACAACGATGGCAAATCGGCTGCGTCTCGTCACATTTGACACGACGCGCACTATACTTCGACGTCAACAAAGTCGCTCACGAAACATGACTCGGTTGGTAGGGCTTACCGGCAGGTCGCACAACCGCCATGACTTTTAGAGTGCGATGCACGTTTCCATCTGACGCGAGCCATCATATTCAGTCTAGTACATGTATACGAGCAAGAATTAGAAGCAGAAATTGAGAGTTCGTAAAAAAGTCCAATGGCCTGTTGGCTGGATTTTTGTGAGGTTCCGCACGTTGTGAAGTTCGAGAAGGAGTCATAGGAGCAAGGCAACAATGCAACGCTCGGCAAATTTCCATTGGGTTTTGGTTTCTGAAAGGTCTGCTCGTTGGGATCTGGCCAAAAAAAGAATGTTTAGACCAAGGACCGTTTGCTCGTTATTCTGACCAATCGGGGATGACAACTTAGAGTTCAGATCAAGACGCCGGGGCATGGGGCTGGCAGATCCTAAATGCTTAGCGCGCCCAGACAGGCGGGTAGCTTATATACTTCAACCGTGCTGCTGTATGAAAGTCACAGCCAACACCTCTGTACAAAAGCTGACGTTGCTTGGATGACACAGCCACTATCTTATCGTCTTAAAGGTCGTCATTCAAGGTCTGTACTCGTCAGCTCTTAGTAACGGAGTCAGAAGCCGAAACTCTGGTAGGATGAGATCAGCCTGTACTCTTAACATGCTGCCTGGACATCTTCGCATCCCAGCCGTCACAAGAGTCAGAATCCCGCCTTGTGGATGGCCTTAGGACTGCCACATCCGACTTGCCGAGATGCTGACAACCAAATTCGCTGCTGTACTCGTCTTCGTAACGGCATCCTTTCTTTGGACAACAACATTTTGGTATTGCAAAACACACTTCTATCGAGACCCAGGCAGTGCGTTCTACGACGAAGGTCGAGCGTTCACCCGGTTCTATAGTTCTGTGAGAGAGAATCAAGCGAACGTGTTCTTGGAGGTTCCTGCTGGGTTGACGAAAGCTTCGAAATCCGCCAGTCTCTGTGCGTCGTTTCAGAGCGTACGAAGGGAAGGCCAACAACCGCTGGACGCGAGTCACTGCCATCATCCATCTGCAGTCAAGCATGCGTTAAGATTCTTGATTTCAATTAAGTGACTAATAACTCTCTAGTTGGCCATTCTCAGCGCTCTTGAAGGTTTATCACTCCAAGAGAGAGCAGACATCTATGTCTCCGCCTTCATCGCTTACACGATCCCAGAAGAGCACCCTAGTTGGCACAATAAGACACTTCACGGACTTTTAGATGACTTCCACTCGTACAATTCATCTTCCACGCAACTTGAAACGATCCAAGTGTATGAGAAGACACACAACTACGAGCGAAAGGGTGTTTCCGACTACATCTATGGTTTGGAGCATTGTCTCAACGAAACTCAAGCACCATGGATTGCGATGTTCGAGGACGACATCATCTTTGCAGATGGCTGGTTGGCATACACTTTGAGCACCCTGGCTGATTTCGAGGCCAAGATCAAGTCGAAGACGTCGGGACCTCATGAATTGCTTTTTCTAAGACTCTTCAATCAAGAGCGAACGATCAACTGAATGAGCATCGAAGAAGATTGGTGGCAACCACGAAGGCTTGATCTCACTGGTGATTGCCACGCCTCTTGTCGCTGCACTTCTCACACTCAGGAGACGCTTTCGCAGAGCCGGGGGATTATTCGACAACTGAACATTGATGATCGTGTGCCTGATTGTTGTCCCGGCATTTTTCATGTTATTCTTCCAAGCAGGAAAGGTCTCACTGCTTCCGCCTCAACCTGGTATCCGCCAAGAGGCTTTCGGTTGCTGTTCTCAAGGACTCGTGTTCCCGAGAGATATGGTGCCGTGTGTCGTAGAGAGCTTGAGAGACCGAGGTAGCGGTCAAGTTGATTTGATCCTGAAAGACATAGCGAAGGATGAAGGTCTCGCACTCTATGCGCAGTATCCTGTTATGATACAATATTTGGGTAAGTTGGCCGTCATTGACCTCTCTAGCCTGATCTTAGCTGTGTCAACAGGAAGCAACTCGGTCCGGGGAACCAAACCTTACGAGGCCCGGGCTATTTGGAGCATGGCCTTCGCGACCCTCTCCGCACGCGAACTTGAATAACAGCACATCGATATGGTCCGACGGAGATACGGCACGCTTTGGCTCGAAGACGGAGACTCGACGTCGATATAACATTTCATCGAACCAATAATCTGGGCAAATGATATGATATTCGATCACCGTCTATAGACCTTTCTTCAGATCGTGAGTCTACTTGCCAGGAATGTGTTTTGCTTCAGTTGCCAATCCCGCAGGCGGGATTGGACTGGACTTTCCACTCGTATCTGTCAGCTGCGTATCTCTTGGGCCCGCCCACGCTCTGTTTTCCTAGTCTTCTCTTCAAGCCTTCTTCTAAACTACTCTCTGCCAGACTATCCTCTGACGAGCTCCTGATCAAGAGGACAGCAAGAAGACCGATAGCTGCGAATATGGCGTACATGATCCACATCTGTCGCAGACTTTCCGACAGAACAACGCGGACTACATACTTCTGCGATTTCGAAAGTGTATTTATAAGTCGCGCATTGGCGCCAGCCGCGCCACAAGATATCCTTGCCGCTCCTTCAGATCCCAATGAGGCAACTAACCTGCCATCTCTGGCGCTCGTGCTGTTTTGAAATACGACTTGGCCAAGCACCACTGAGACTGAAGTAGCCATTTGTCGTATGAATCCCAGCGTTGCTGTCCCTGTGGCAATATCGTCAGGATCGTGGTGACTTTGTAATATAATGGTCAAAGTCTGGAACAAGGGGCCGCAGCCAACGCCAGCGACGATCTGATATGTAACGAGTTTGGACCAATTCGAGCTCGCTTCGAGATTGATGAACAAACCATAGCCCAGTGTCATCATTGACAATCCAAACCATGTGGGCGGTAGGGGAGTACCAGTCTTGCGCAAGAATATACCCGTACCAACGCAGCTGACGGACAGTGCGAGAGCAGTAGGCAATAGATAGACTCCAGAGAGGATTGGCGATACACCCCTTACAGTCTGGAAGAACAAAGGTAAATAGTAGTTACCAGAGATGAAGACGATTACCTGGATGAAGGCCACAAAGAGGGTGGCGATATTGTTGCGGGACTTGAACAACCTGAGTGGCATCACGGGATATCTTGGAAATTTCCACTCGTACAGAACGAATAGGACGAAGGTCAGTAGACTAAAGACGATGAGGCAAATCACGATTGGTGAACTCCATGAAAAAGTCTCTCCGCCAACTTGGATACCCAGAAGGAACATGACTGTGGCGCCAATGACTAGCGATGATCCGATCCAGTCAAGAACCATCATGCCTTCTCGGACGGATGATTTTGGTGATTAGATGTCCAGAAAGAGGTAAAGCAAGATGAACGCGAGACCATCCAGAGGGAGATTGATCCAGAAGCACCATCTCCATCCTGCACCTTGAGTTAGAATACCACCGATCATAGGCCCAACGGAAGAAGCGATAGCCCAGATAGCACCGAGAAGATCGTAACAAGCTCCACGCGTGCGAATACTGAACAGGTCTCCGACAGCAATATTGACGATGACAAGGCCTCCACTTCCTAGGCCTTGCACGGCACGAGCGACGATAAGCATGCCAATACTGTTTGATAGAGCTGCCACGAGAGAACCGAACATGAAGATTATGTTCGCGAACAGAAGCATAGGTTTGCGACCGAAAATATCGCTAGCCTTTCCCCACGACGGAATGGTTGATGCGTTGGCAAGCAAGAACGCTGATCCGATCCATGTGTACCCTGATGCCGATTCGAAGTGCTCGGTGATGGTCGGTAGAGCTGTTGCGACGATAGTACCATCGAGAGTCCCGAGAAAGACAGCCATGCATGCAAGCATGATCAAGGACACTTTGGCTTTGGACCGACGGCCGAGTGTATCTCCAGTCTTTGACTCTCCTTGAAGATGCTCCTCGGATATCTGGCACTCTTGAGTGGGAACCTTATCAAAAGGCATACTCGCAGAGTTCCCGACCATCTCGGGTATTACTCAATGGTCGACTTGGTTGTCGCGAAGATACCTGTTCCTGTCTCGGCGTGCAGATCTGAGGAGGACTGCTTGTATGAGGTATTGTAAGTGCTTTCTTGGAGCGATGGAGTTCTCTGCTTCCGTGCGAGCCAACGTGAGATGAATCCAGTCTATCATTGAAAACGTGTGTGAGGTTAGGTCTTATTTCTCCAAGATGTAATTGAGGCGGTCAGATCACGTCGTTACCTTACTAGGAAAGAGCGGCCCGGGGAAGCATCCTAGCCAAAGTAATTGCAGGTGCAAATATGGTGATTGGTCGGATTTGTGACTCTCCCGGGTGGGTTTCGCGGGGACCATCGCGGGAAGCCTTATTTTGGTTGATCCAACGTAGGCACTGTGGAGAATCTCAATCTGGCCGCGCCAACCTGGTTACACAAGCTGTGAGGGGGAATGATCCGGATGAATATAATGTGGGTCATCGCACGTCCATGATGTATGCTCCCAGTATGCATACCTTGACGGCCGGGTACGGACACTTATCTTTTGTCAGTACTGGTGCAAGATGTGGTACGAAGCTTCATGCTTACCTATAATTCTCTCTGCCACATCGACAAAATTATTGAAGGTTACTTCATCACCAATGACGCGACTCTCTTCTTCCCAGGTTGGCAGATCGAGCGCCGCGACGATAAACTTGGCGAGGTCCATGGACCATGTGAACGTGACTGGGATGTTGCCAATCTCCAGATTTCGCAGCTACTTTGTTCACCATGTCTATAGCAAAGACATTTGGAGCCAGATGGGCTTTAATCTGCAGCATGCCATGGTAGTCGAGGAAAACACCATTTAGGAATACGGTCCACTCAAGATCAGATTTTTCAAGGGTCTCTATGGCTTCGAAGTAATACTTCAATGGAGGAAGAACATCAACAGATCTGATGTGGAGTCAGAGAATAGTAGTTAATGATGGGGCAAGAGCTTGCTCACCCCCAAGGGTACGGTATAGCGAAAGCACTTGGTGCAAAACGCTTAGTGTCTACTGCTTCCGGCACCTTGGCGAATTTAGCTTAGAGGCTCATGGAACGAATTTGGAGAGTACACACCTTTCGTGTCAAGATAAAGCCTTTGTGTTTTTCTGACTGTTGCAATGCGTCCCAGATTACCCTGCCGAGTCCGCTATTCCAACCAGCCAATGCAACGATGACCATCTTGACTAGTACTTACGGTAGACAGTCAAGCAATGGACAATCGTTCACAAGATTGCAGCAACTGACCTATCCACATGTGTACAGACTTGTCGTTGTCCGCTGGTTCCGGCCATCACGCTGATAACAAAGTGCCTCCGTGTTTTTCGGCCGAAGAAACTTGCAAAGCTAGACAAGTGGGTCGGAGGCAAGCAAGATGGTTGTCACAAGACAGGGTCTTCGCCAATCTTGGCCCGGCTATTCTCTTGAGCTTTCCCTTCGTTTAGTCCTAATCCACATTGATCATCCAAACCATCAATTGACTACTGTATACCAACTTCTGTAGAAGGACTCACGTATTGTGTTTGCGTGTCACTCCTACTCTACGGAATGTCGGTTCCGCAACAGACCAGATGCACAATCAACATCAACAATCCGAAGCGATGAGGTCCAAAAAGACATTTTTGTCGGCTCTCGGTATCATTATTGTAACCCGAGATTCGATTGTGACTTCTTATAGCCCATCACAGATACAGCATCTAAGATAATATCTGCGTGTCAAGATATAGCACACATTGATTCCGAAGATCGGACCTCCCCATGAACGTTGTCAAATTTGTTGTTGACTTGATGAACAATGGATTCTGAGATCTGAGGTAGTTTTCCGAGACTCGGAGATCTGTGTATATCTCTATTATTGCCCTACATCGCGAGTTGGTCACTTCTCTCTACTCCTTGTACAACCAAACCAACATGCTCTGGTAATCGGCCAACTTCCACGGCAGATTCAAGCCGCCGTTCATCAAAGTGTTTCCAGATAATGTGCCATTGAACGCATTACTCGTATACCTCGCTGTCGCATTCAGTCCTTGCATCCTCAACGGAGGCGCAGCAGGCTTAATGATGGCTCCTTGCTGGAACGCGAACACAGCAGCTGTATTCGTATCCTCGGAGACGAATTGTACAGCAGGCCAGTTGGTGTCTCCAGGCCATGCGATACGGTAAAACGAGCCAGAGATGACGATAGGATTGATCTTCTCCCAAGTCGAGAGAATTGAGGGAATGGCGGAACGTTCCTCATCGCTGAGTTCAGAAGGGTTGAGTTCGAAGCCGAAAGAGCCACACATCAGGGCGACGTGAGCGCGGTACTCGATGGAGATGTTGCGCATATTCAAACCATTGGGCACTTTCGAGACGTGACAAGCCATTGATGATAGAGGGTAGGCAAGGGATGTTCCGAGCTGGATTGTCAGACGATCAGAGGCATCGGTGTTGTCGGAAGTCCAAGATTGAGGGTAGTAGTGAAGGATACCAGCGTCAAAGCGACCACCGCCAGAGGCACAGCCTTCCCAAAGGATCTCAGGATACGAGCCAGTAAGGTTGTCCATGACGCGGTACATCCCAAGAGTATATGCATAATCGGCAGCGGGAGAAGACATCTCGTGAATACCTCTGTTGTTGTCCCACTTGATGTACGATATGTTGGCAGAATCGATGATGTTAGAGATGGCGTTGATGATATAGTCCTGAACTTCGGGGAGACCAAGATTCAGAACCAATTGCGTGCGAGTAAGTGTACGAACGTGGTTACCAGCATGCATGACCCACTCAGGATGTTCGTGATACAGAGTAGAGTTTGGATTGACCATTTCAGGCTCGATCCAAATACCAAAGGCGAGATCGTTGGTTGAGTTTGCAACGGAATAGCTATCAACAGTGTCAACATAGGGACCAAGACCGTTGGGGAAGCGAGCAGGGTTGGGTGTCCAGTCTCCGAGGCCAGCAGTATCGTTGGTGCGGGCGTAGGGTGCAGTACCGAACCATCCATCGTCCATGACAAATAGCTTAATTCCAAGCTCGGCGGTCTCCTGAGCGAGATTCTCAAGCGAAGATTCGTTGATGTTGGCTCCCAGACCCTCCCAGGAGTTCAACAGAATCGGTCTTGTCTCGAATGTGTGGTTGGATCTGGAGAGATGTTTGCGATAAAGATCGTGGAAGGATCTTGACATGCCTCCGAGACCATGAGACGAGTACACAGCAACAGCCTCCGGAGACTGGAATGTACGGCCGGGTCCGACGGGGATGCTAGCATGGAGAGGGTTTAAGCCGAGCAAGACGCGTACAAAGCCATGTGAGAACCTCTCAGCTGTGGCAGCAAAACTACCAGTATATACAAGATTGAAACCCCAAGCTTCACCAGTAGTCTCAGTCGTGGTAGGATCGTGGAGGGCGAAGAATGGGTTATGCACATGAGACGAGTAACCTTCGGTACTTCTGAAGCCCGTCTCACCAAAGTCGACATTTCTGATGACCCTGTTGGCTTCGTGCGACCAGTCCCCCTGCAACTCGAGCATCTTAAGATCAAGATTGGGCAAGTCAGTGCTGAAACTCGCCGCCCGCTCAATAGAGATGTTGTTGGTGCCGTTATTGGTAATTTGGAAACTTCTGGCGATCGCATTATACTCGGGAAAGACCGAGTATGACAGTGCAGCGGAGACATCGGAGTAGTTGTCGTATAGTCTGACGATCAAGGTGGTGACTTCTCCCTCCTTGCCGAATGTTGCCGGAAGGCCGATTAGTGATGGTTTGCCTTGTACAACTTCATGACTTTGGTAAGTAAAGGCAGAGACAGTATCGCCATTAGCATGACTGATATGGATAGCTGGAAGGCGAAAGTCGCTACGACCAATGTCCGGGAACTCGCGACGAATATTGGTCAAGCCAGGTGTGCCAACATTGTCTAGACCAGTTGACCAGCCGCTGTTAGATATCGTCGCTGGGTCGGTGAAGTCGTCGATTGGTCCGCCAAAATGGTCAGAGATCAGATCACCAGAGCGAGGATCTACATGGAAGCGGTATGAGACACCAGCACCACTCAATGAGAAATTTGAGCCTGATGCGGTAATGTCTAAGTCAAGTCAGCGGTCTGGAGATCAACCAGGTTTGAATGTTCGAATTACCTCCATTAACACAGGCGGCCAACCCGGCAATAAGCGACAGATGAGATAAGCAATTGATGGAACGCATCTTATTGTACCTGGGGTGGATGTGTCGCAAGATGAGAGGGGCACAAGCTTCTTAAGTATGACTTGACCTCCCGGTAGAATACAGGAACCGTGTCAAGCTTGGCTGTGCATGTTGATCATCGATTTGAAGAAAAAGCTGGAGATCGACATGGGATGTGGGGTAAGTTTGGTGCAAGAGGGGAACCAAGTGGTGGATAATCTCTTCCTTGCGGTACCTTGTTGCCGCGCACATGGCATGATGCACTGTAGAAGACGAACATTCCGGATACGGCGCTGTGATCAATCGGTCCGAGTGGCACATACAGACCTCACCTATTGTTATGACAAGATCTGCTTGTTCAGCTCAACTTACCGAGCTTCCGCTAGGGAGGGAATTGATCACACGGCCTAACATGTCGGACGTCGGTGAAGCCTTTCGACAACTCCATACACTCCATGGCTCGTCACGACAGCTACCCTGGACCGCATTACTGCAAGAGATGCGGGCGCATGCATACCAGGAAGCGCACCTCAAAGCGGCAGGTCGAAGGTAAGACAAAGTGACGTGACGTGTGCGAAGAAAAGTTCCCAGCCTCCCCTCCATGTGGAGATGAAACCTTGAGAGCGGGGTTTGGCGGGTCGTTGGCGGGATTGCGGAAAACTGCTGCGGAGAACACAGACCAACGACGGCACACAGACAACCGGCATCTCATAATCTTGGCATCGAGTTCGAGTCGGTAAACAGAGACAGCGATGACATCTACCATGTTACAGCGATATCGTTACGAAGGCATGTCGTACGCACACATCGGAGAGTCTCGGGGAGCGAATCCCATAGGGTGTCAAGCTCGACGAGATCTTAAGTGTGGTGAGAATCGCAGGTGACCAGGTGAATGACTGTATAATTCAATCTTGAGAAGACTCAACACTGATGAGCAACCACCGTCGACCAGTCTGGCATACTCGACTTCAAATCCTTCTTGGAGCATTATTCAAGCTAGTTCAGGTTGATTTGTACCATCCAAGACGTCGATAGCGTGACATATGATGGATTGCTCGACATGGTAGGGTCACCCCATTTGCAGCTTTGACTATGACCCGAAGTTTAACCGTAACAGTGCTTTTCAAGAAATGGAATCTCGTCTCTCATGCACAACCATCGATGATCTGAGAAAGAGTAGCATAATAGGTGCACATGCTAGATTATTTCTTGGAGATATCGATGACGGAGGCAAGAGGACTCCTGACGGATTCTGCGACATGAACTGGCCGCTAGCAATTCTCCGGTGGCTGCTTGTCGCAGCCCTCGTCTGTGCACTGGAGTCAGTCCTTGTTGCACAGATATCCGAGACGGAGGACTGCATTAATCCACTCGTATTTTCTGGCGACAGTTTTATTCCCATCGCAGAAGATCTCCTAGTCGTTGACTTTGTCTTGACCACCACCTCGAAATCACGCGCACAAACGTGATGCGACCACATTGTCAAGGAAACGAAACGAAATGGATGGATACACCGAGCTCTCGAACTTCCAAACTTATCGAAACTGCCATCAAGTCCTCAACCCGTCGATGCCTAAACAAATCAAAAGTCCCCATCACTTATCAACAGGCAAAACATCTTCACACCCATACTTTTCAGCCCATGGATCTTCTCCAGCCTCTCTGGCTCTATTATGCTCCATGGTAGCTTCCACACCATCCGCAGTCTCGTCTCCCCAAATCCTCGCCATCAGCGCCAACATACCATCAATCCCCGCCGTAACACCTGAAGTCGTCCAAATGTTGCCACTGACCACCCATCTAGCCTTTGCTATCCATTTGGTGCGAGGTCCTTGAGCAGTAATGTTGGTCCAGAAAGCCTTGTTCGTGGTAGCAGACTGCTCATCCAGAATACCCGCTTGAGCAAAAAGCAAACTGCCACTGCAAATACTGAAAAAGTATTTCGGTGGCTTTGCATCCGTGTGGAGTTTGCGGATATACTCTACAAAAGGCTTCATGACGTCTTTCTTGACTGATCCAGGGCCGCCGGGGACAATGAGCAAGTCAATGGAAGGTGCATCATGCACCGTGCAAGTAGGTACATAAAGCTGTTTCCCCGCAAAAGTAGACGAGCCATCTTCTCGGGTGCCTGGCCCTACAGGATCCATGGTATCGCTGATGATGTGGAGATCGAGTTTCTTGCCCATGTAGACGGAGAGAATATTCAGACATTCGAGAGGACCGGCCATATCCAGGATTTCGAACTCGGGGTAGAGGAGTAGGCCTACTGTGAGTTCTGCCATTGTTGCAAGAGCTAAGAATGAATTATTGTTGATGGGAACAATGGAGAACGCCTAGTAAAAAAAGACGGAAAGTGGAGTTTGTCAGTTCAAGATGACAGCTATACAGAGTGATTGGCATCGCTGTTTATATTCCATCGCTGTTTATATTCCATCGCGGGGACACAAGACTACGCCCAGCCAGCCTTCCATCTGCAGGTCCAAGGACGTTCGACTTTCTCCGCCTAGTATCTGGAATAAACCTTCAACTGTTCTTCACCATGAAGGGTGCGACTTTGCGCAAGTTTGCGCACTTTTGAAAACGCCCTTCCCGTCACTATATATCAAGTTTCACATATTCGAGGACAAGCAGAGTTGTCAACGTTCAAGATAAATTGTGGTTTCCTTGGCCAAGACCACGCACGTTCTTTTCCAAGACAAACTGTTTGTCGTAAAGGTGACCAATCATGACTTGTCCGTGCACTACGACGTGCATCATCTGTAAGGTCCTCAACGGGACCTGAGTTCTAACGACATCTCCCTATCCCGAAGCATATTACACTCTTTCTTTGTTTGTGTAGCGAGAATGCTTTCCATGGATTCTTTCTGGACCTGAATCATCATCAAACAAGGGCAACAGAACGACCCATGAAAAGCCCAAGCATCTTCTTTCGAAGCGCATGTTAGCTTGACGAGCCTTGATGGGTTTTGATTTCAATTTCGCAATTCGTACACATGATTCTTCTTCTACAAAATTACTCGTCTCTTAAGACAAACTTCCTCACTCTTCTGCACCCTCAGTACCCTTATACCCTTTCCTCCTAAGCCAAACATTAAACCTCTCGTCTTCAACACCTAGATCCAAATCCCTGCCCTCGGGAAGAATATAGTAAATTCCCGCCCCCAACACACTCAAGCCACCCAAGAGATAGAACGTACTCGCAGGACCAGCAGCAGCGCGTATGGGTGTGAAAACCTGCGTTCCCACCGCGGCTCCCGCTTTGCCAAAAGCTGCCGAGATGCCATAACTCATGCCTCTGACTTGTGTGGGGAAGAGTTCTACGCTCATCAAGCCAATGGTGGCGCCTGGTCCCATGTGACCGAAGGATTGGAGTAATCCGTATAGCACCACGAAGGCGGGGATGTGTGTTGTAAGGGTGGAGTAACAGCCGCCGATTGTGAAGCCGAGGATGATGTAGCCGCTCCATCCTGCTATGCCTGTCCAGCGTCTTCCGATGCGGTTGGTGAGGTAGCTGCCAATGATGGGTCCGGGCACGGCGAGTAAAGCGAGGATAAACTGCCACTGTGCTGTCGTCCTTGTGTCTTTTCCAGGAACAACTTCATTGATAATCGCCGAACTCATGATGGAATTCGGAAAATTGATGAAATCATAAACGAAAAACGCAGCCGAAGTTCCTAGCAATCTCCAACCATATCTCTTGATGACCAAGAAATAAGGAGGGGAGGTACGTTTTCTGAAATTGTTGCGGCGGAAGAGTATACCCTCACGCATTCGGAAACGTAGGATGGCGACAAATAAGGGTAAGAAGATGGAGATGGCGTAGATGGCGTGGAAAGCTGTGCGCAGATTGTCGTTTGAGGCAACCAGAGTGATGAGGTAAATTGCTGTACAAATGGGTGCCGCAGAAGTGGCCATAAGAGTCGAGGTAAGGACTTGAATAGGACCTCTGATATGATCGTAATGCTGATTTTCACGTCAACCCCTCATTCCCCAAATACTTCACCTCACAGCAAAAAAAAAGGGATTGATTGTATGCCTTACCTCATTGCTCCCCTCCAACGCAGCAGCAGCAGAAGGAGGATACTCACCTCCCACACCGACCCCCGTAACACCTCTCGCAATAGTCATATACCACATCATTGCATCCACCCCTCGCTCCTCGACCTGGAACACGAGGGTAGCCATCAAACTACCCACCACAACCAGAGAACTCGTTACCCACAACCCACCTCTTCGACTCCAAACATCACAGACATAGCCCAACAGAACAATTCCAATCACCGCACCCACCAACAGTGCATTAGAAATCCTAGTCTGGATGGCAGATGTATAGGCAGAAGAGAGTGTGTGTTTGAAGACGACGTTTGTGTTTGAAGACTATTGCTTCTGCGTCAGCTCATTCACCTCTTGATAGTAATCTTCGCCTCTTGTTTTCCATTGATGTTGCGAGGATCTTGCGATTTTCGAACGAGAACGAGAAATCGAGGTAGAGAGAGAGAGAGGGAGAGAAAAAAAAAGTACTCACGAGATTATTCTGATATCCATCCGAGAAATTGGCAAGTGCAGATGCGAAAATGACATAGCGAGAGATTCTTTTCGGATTCTTGGAGAACTCGGAATCTGTATCATCTACCGTCACCTCTGCATCTTTGTCTCGTACTTGTTGTTTCGTAAAAGTTGGCTCTGTCACCATTTCCACAGAAGAAGCCATTAGTCCCAGTGTCCGCGAATTTTCCAATGTTCCAGTAGTGTGCACGGAGAAAAGCAAAAAGGCCAAAAGGGTTGGGGGCTGGAATAATAACACTTCTGATCCTTTTACTTGTGTTTCGCCTTCTTATTTCATCAGGGCTTTCCTTCTTCTTCATATGTTGAGTCCGGCATATCTTTTCCAAGACGAAAACCCGCTCCACTTTTTCTCGGAAGATGATTACCATTCAGTTCATGTCGGTCGATTCATGTTGTTTCGGACACTTTCCGTCGTGGGAGAGTGAGTTTCTGGGCTAATTCCGATCACTTACATTGCGTGCCTCTTTGGCTCATGGAGCACTTGCCAAATCCCTAAGATCGTTTGACAAAGAAGGTGTGCATGTTGTCTCTAGCTTTGACATGGCGAAATGGTGATGTTGACTCGAGGCCGACGAAGAGCCGATCGCGCCTTTCTCCGGAAAAGTCGCTTCGACATGTAATCAATCATCAGGTTGGGCACGAATACAAGGATGATCACCGTTGAGATGTTATCGCAAAGTTATAAACCGCTCAAAAGAAGAAATCACAGAAATCGATTCTGGAACATGTCAGCCTGTCAACACGGAAGCAAATTCTTCAATGCCTGATATTCGATACATAGTTTTGGTACATGATATATAGAAGAGTAAGTATAGTACAGAGCGAAACCATCTACCTGTATCTCGAACCAGGCAACTTCTTGTATGGCAGAGGCTCAATCTTCTTCCTCTTGAACTCGACATCTCCACCAGGGATGCCAGCTCTCTGCATGACACCAGCAGTGCCCTCGTCAAATCTGCTTCGGAACAGATTGACACCGACAGGCTTCAAGACATGACGGTCAACGAAGCTTCGAAGGATAAAGTCGTCGTGCTCGTATCTTTGCGACAGGGCCTTTGCATCCAAGATCTGGCCGTCCTTTTGCTCGAGGACAAAGACGGACATGCGGCTGTATGCAAGACCCTTTTGGGTGTAGGCGGGCAACCAGGGAAGAATGACTTGGTCGTCTGTCAAGTTTGCGAGCGAGACGGAAGTCTGTGTGGGAGAGATTTTGATGTTGGAGGCGAGGAAGTGGCAGCGGTAGTCGAAGCCGTCAGCCTCTACGTTGGGCACGTCGGGGTTGACGATTGCAATGCTGACGTAGCGCTCGCCCTTGTTGTAGGGTTGGATGTTGAGGTGGGCTGGCACTTCGGAGACTCTGCTGTCGACAAACTCTCCAGGCTGCACGTCGCGAGGACCAAACGAGATGTCGACGTTGAGGGTGGGATCGATGGCGGGGAGGACGTCTGGTACGACGTTCATCTGGGTGATACGCTGCATGATGATCATACGGTCGTATTGGCGCCACTTTTTGTCGGCGAGGTAGCGGTAGATGGGCTTGTCCATGTCGCCTGCATCGAGTCAGTCTGAGTCCTGCTTCTTCTTCATCTACGATGTGTGTGCATACCCTTGCCATCCTCAAACCTCCTCTTGACCATGGGGTCGTTGATGTCTGCGTAAATCTTGAGTTGCTCCAAGTAGCGCTCCATGCTGTTGATGCGGTGTTGTTGCCGTTGCTCGTTCTGAGGCTCCACACTCGCAGCCTTCAGTCTGGCAATCTTCTGACGCTCAGCCTCGATATCCTCGACCTTTTCCTGGCGGTGCTGAATCAAGACTTTGCGGGCTTCTTGGAAACATTGGTAGGGAAGTTGCTCAAAGGGGATACGCGAGCCCGACAGGATGGCGGCGCGACGTCTGCGAGATCCAATGGGAGTGAGGCCGCGGGTGCGAAGGAGCTTGCGCTCAGCTCGGGGAGTGAAGACATTGTCGCGGTCCAGAGAAGATATCGGCGGAGAAGAGGTCGTTGCCGCTGCGGCTGTCGTGGTGGCCATGACCTCTTCGGCGACGGGAGCCGATGTGGAAAAGGCGCGGGCGGAAAGGCCTCGTAGCGCTCGTGAAGATGAAGCCATGTCTGCGTGTGTGTCGTGACTGCCTGCTGCCTGCAGATGGTCAGACGCTTTGAATTGGGAAGCCGCGAATGTCGCAAGTCTCCGCCAAGACCGACTTTTTCGTGTCGACAACTTCCGCATCAAGCAGCACCACCAGATCGCTCCTTCCGCCGCAATCACTTACTTGTTCCACACATCCACATCATGGCCACACGAAGAGCTGTCGTCACTTGCGCCCGCTGGAGATCGGCTCCTTCCGTATGTCTGTCTGTCTGTTGCAATCAAGGCAGCGACTAACGTCCTCAGGTGTTTGCGCGCGGACTGGCTACGGAATCTCTACCTGCATCCGCCCCCGAGGCACCCGCTGCCACCATCGCCCAGTCATACAATGATGCCGCCCTCTCATCTACAGCGACTACTCCCATTCTGAATGACCAATTCACACCGCCGCCGTCCACACCAGCTACTCAGGCCGGCCGCCTCTTCCAACAACCGCCAAACCCTTTCCTCTCAACCGCTACATGCACAATCCACGACTTCCCCTCGGTCGAACCCATCAACACTGTCACATATCCCAGCACACATCTGCTACTGCCACTACGCCGCGACATTCTCCACCGCGCAATCGTCTTTGAAGGAGATGGCACACGTCAGGGAACGGCAAACACAAAATACCGCAGCGAAGTGCACGGCTCAAACCGCAAAGTGCGTCCGCAAAAGGGAACCGGTCGTGCGCGTTTGGGTGACAAGAAATCGCCCATGCTAAGAGGAGGTGGTGTGGCATTCGGTCCCAAGCCCAGAGACTTTAGCACCGATCTGCCTTCCAAGATCTATGATCTGGCTTGGAGGACAGCGTTGAGTTATCGCTACAAGAAGGGCGAGTTGGTTGTAATTGGCAAGGCTGCCGAGATCGAGGTTGAAGGTCCCGGTGCTGCGAGGTGGTTGAAGGAGATGTTGAAGTGGAACAAGTGGAACAACACAAATGGCGGCAGTCTGTTTGTCACGGCTGAGCGTAGAGAGAAGCTGTTTGCCGCCCTGGCGCACCCGGGCATGGACAAGGAGGCTCGCGCTGTGACGGTCGACGAGGTCGATGTCAAGGACTTGCTCGAGGGCGGCCGTGTCATTATCGAACAAAAGGCCCTCAGCCTCATCTTCCGCGAGCACTCGAGCGATCTCAACTCAAAGGTCAAGCGCGTCGTCTAATCTTGTATTCTATCATTCATCTGTACAAACACATCCGGCGTCTATGTAGGCTTCGGTCCCTCATAAGACAGGTTACCCATTCCAGCCAACTTGCCCTCAAACTTCTTCAGCTCTTTTGTCCCCTTGACCATCTCGGCCGCCTCTCCAATCTTCTGCAACAGCTCCTCGCATTCTTCAGGAGTAGCTCTCCTCCCTCCCTTCTTCCTAGCCAGAATAATCTCGACCTTTTTGCCCTGTCCCAAAAACTCCTGCATCCTCTTCATCCTGTGCCCCAAATCATTTGCATCAATCGCCCAATTCAACTCCAACGTCTTAGTCCCCTCGGCAGCCGTCTTTTGCTGCACCAGCTTCTTCTTTGCCTTTTCAGCTTGATACGCCTGTTTCTTGTCCTGCAATTTACACGTCGGGATCCATTCTTCTGTCCAGTTTCCTGCCGGTGGTGCTGTTACGCAGACGACGCGAAATGTCTTTCTGTCCAGTGTTTCGAGGAGATCGCGCAGGCGGGAGGGTGGTTGAAGAGAGCCGCTCTCAGGGTCGACGAGTTGGATGCGGCGGGCGGGGATTTCTTCGTCCCAGAGTTGTTTGCGCTTTGCTGGGGGGCCTTTTGCGGCGAGGCGGGGTGGTGTGGAGGAGAAGGCGCGGAGGGGGGTTGACCTTGGTGGTGTGAGGGTGATGGTGAGTGGGCGAGTGCGCGGCAGTAGCGCCGGTTGCACAAACACGCGGTAGAGCGCTTGCATTGGCGACGGCATGTGGGGGCGCGTTGTCGATCGGGAAGGAGAGATACAGAGTGTCATGTGGAATTGAGAGATTCAAGATTGATCGTGGATGGTGACGGCACTGGAGACTTTGCAGCTGCTTCGGCTGTCTTTTGCCCGATCGCCGCTTCCTCGACAAGAATTTGTCTATTGTCTACGCTTTTCTACTTGCATGCTTGCACCCATCGCTCTTTCTTCGGGAACCTTTTGTGATTGATTCAACATGCATTCATCATCCTTCAGGTTTCCTCAGGCTACTCATCCGATCAATAAGTCGCCGTCAGTCTCTGCACCAAATAATCCCCACTATTCACTCCCTGGTACTTCTTCTGTTTGGCCTCATCAAACGTTCCAGGAATCGCATCGATAAAGCGATCAAAGTTGGGGTTGCAAAAGTATGCCATGCTGTATCGAGCCGGGTGGAAGTCTGCGTCTTCCTTGACCGGTGGCTCGACGACGCGATGCTTGGTGCTCTTGATTGTGTCGTTGCTCCATCTCGCAAGAAGGTCGCCCGCGTTGACAACGATCGTGTCTTCAATCGGTGTCGCATTCACGTAGGTCCCCATGGGAGAAAGAACTTGAAGACCGCCGCGCGCGTCTTGGAAGAGCAGTGTGATGGATCCTACTTTTGTCAGCACGAGTGCGGACCATGATTGATGTCAATACTAACCATAATCGGTGTGGGCTCCTGCTCTCACACTGTTCTTGTTCTCGGCAAACACTTTGCTGCTCACTTCAGGGTAGTGCAACAATCTCAACGTATTGTCGCCTGCATTGCAGAACTTGTCGAACCAGCCTTCTTCAATCCCGAGACCAACGGCAATGGCTTGCATCACTTGCACATGGAGGTCCTTGCAAACCTCAAAGAAGCTCAACATCTTCTCGCGGAACACTTTGCCGTCTTCATCGAACCGATCTGGCCACTGGTTCTCCAGACCCTCGACACCTTCACGTCCAATTTCGAGTGACTCTTTGAGATCGGCACCTTCAAGAGCTCGCTGTCTCTCAATCTCGGCCGGATCTATGAGGTCGGTGGTCTTTTCACGACCTTGGCGGACGTATCCACGATTGGCTTCAGGAGTTGTCCATGCGAGCTGTTCTTTTTGGCTGACTGGTCTCTTGAAGAACTCGGCGCTGTATTTGAACGCTTCTTGCACTGCAGCTTTATCGATGCCATGGTTACGAATGTAGATGAAGCCTGCTGTTTGGAAGCCTGAGAGAATGGCTTTGGCTGTGGCTTCACGGATGCTAGGGTCGGTGGTCTGGAAGGCTGAGAAGTCGATGAGCTGTAGCTGTCAGTGCAAGCTCGTAGACATGGCTTGTCGACTACGTACGGGAATGGTCAAGTCGTCGGCACCGACCGCCGTGGTTACTGTAGGAGTGCTCATGTTGATGGTATAACGGTCAGGTAAGTTGCTATGGGAAAATGACTAACAAAATCCTATATAGAGACACATACGGTATTTGTACATCGGCCACTTCCTTCCGGCTACTTGCTTATCGCAGTACAAAGTCAATCCGCTCAGCTCCGTCAAGTTCCTTATCTACGTCCTGCATGATAGGCGAAGCATGTCCCTATATGGTGGGGTTTTGCGATTGCGGGGTTGAGCTACACCTGCTGTTTGTGTACTTTTCCTTATCGTATCTTCCTATCGCTGGGATGGCAATCATACATTGTCAAAGACGACAGGTGTCCATCACGCCTTGTTGATCATGGCGTGACTGACATGTACAAGCTTCATCTGCTAGACTCTTGCGATACTCCGACGCCTTTTGCTTCCTCACATGTCCACAACGCCCACCTCAAGCCAATACTTGACACCACTCACCATCTGCAAATATGGCACCAGTCGTCGACGTCCACACTCACATCTATCCACCGGCATACGTGTCGCTCCTCCGCTCACGCAAAGATGTTCCATACATGCGCACCTTCCCTGACAACCCCTCCGCCGGTGAACGTCTCGTCATCCTCCCCAGCGAGGATGCAGCTACATCCACTGCACGAGGCCGCCCAATCGGCCCCGAATACTATGAGGAAGAGGAGAAGATCAAGTTTATGGATAAACACCACATTGACATTTCTGTAATCTCGCTCGCAAATCCATGGTTGGATTGGTGTGACAAGGGAGAGGCGGCCGAGGCTGCAAGGATGATCAACGATGATGTTGAAGCTGTGTGTGCGAGACATGCAGGCAGATTATATGCTTTTGGTACGCTGCCACTATCTGCAGGTGCCGAGGCAGTGGTAGAGGAGATCAAACGTCTGCAGGCACTCAAGTACTCCCGTGGCGTCATCATTGGCACCTCGGGTCTTGGTGCGGGTCTCGACGATCCTGCTATGAACCCCATCTGGAATGCTCTGCAAGAGACCAAACAACTCGTCTTCTTGCACCCCCATTACGGACTTCCCGCCTCCGTGTATGGAGACCGAGCAAACGATTACGGTCACGTCCTCCCCCTCGCTCTCGGCTTCCCCCTCGAAACCACAATCGCCATAACCCGCGCCATCTTGAGTGGAGTCTTTGACCACTACCCCAACCTCGAAATCCTCCTCGCACATTCCGGCGGCACTTTACCCTTCTTGGCCGGTAGAATTGAATCTTGCATCGCTCACGATGGACACTTGAAACATGCAGGTAAAACCGAGGGACGCAGAAGTATTTGGGAGATTTTAAAGAGCAATATTTATCTTGATGCTGTGGTGTATGCAGAGCCGGGGTTGAAAGCAGCGATTGAAGCGAGTGGGATGGATAGATGTATGTTTGGAACTGATCATCCGTTTTTTCCTCCATTGGAGGATGAAGGGGATGAGTGGGTTAGTGTCAAGACTAATGCTGAGGCGGTAGGAAAGGCATTTGGAACAGATGAAGCAGCGCGAGAGGCTGTTATGGGTGGAAATGCTGTTAGAGTGTTGAGATTGGGGTGATGAGTTCGTCTCTTTTGATCTCGAAGATATGGATTTGTTGTATATGTAAGACCGGACCTCTTTTTACCGTCGATTTGCATGACACCCTGGGTGATGATGCAGCTCTCATACACTTGACCCTGTCAGGTCCCTTCTACTGCCATGTCGAGATCTCGACTCTCTTGCCCATGCACTGCCATATCTGGCCAAGTTCTTTTGACGCACAAGAGGGCCTGGCACCGCGATAAACCAGACAAAACGATGGCTCAAGGTGCTCGATCACATGGAAAACTCGATGATGGCTCGTATGCAAGCCGCTAAGACGTGTCGATCGTGCCAATTTCACCTGCCAATTTTGTCCTCGCGGTGTTTCCATAACCTTATTTTCTCCGCTTATCTGGGGTGCTTTTGCGTGCTGCCTAAAAACGTCGGCGAACATGGCATTTAGGGCATGGCACACCTTCCCCCACGAAGTTGTATTGCTTCTGTGTGTGCGGCTTCTTTTGGACACTTGAGAGAATGTCGCAGAATGCTACCCTTCAAACAGCTGTGTGGCAGATGCGGAGCATCGCGACAACCTGCGCTTTCGCTGATGACAATTCGTTTGGTCCTGTAATTGACAAGCGATGTCGTGCCTTTGACTTTACTCTACTTTTTGAACAAGCGTTTCTTTCTCTTGTGCCCTCTGTTCTGCTGATCTTGGGTTCTGTCGTCCGCCTGGTTGGCATTTTACGTCGAGATGTCAAGACGTCCAAAAGTCGTCTTCACGATACGAAGTTGGTTGGTGACATGCTGGGCTCAAGTTTTGTGGCACGAAACTGACGAGATCAGATCTTCACAAGCTGTTATGCAGGTCTCCAACTTGGGTTGCTTGTTGCGACAGCTCTGCCATCGACACCGCGCACGAGCTTGTCCCTCACAGCTGCTGCCGTTTCGTTCGTTGGAGCCATTTCGTTGTGTTTGCTGTCAAATTTAGAGCACAAGAAGTCAATCCGCCCTTCAGCATTGTTGAACGCTTACTTGTTCTTCTCTGTACTGTTCGATGTCATTCAGCTTCGCACACTGTGGGAGATCAATGGCCTGGCCCAGGTCGCACGTCTCTTCTCGTCAGCGTTGGCCCTGAAGATCGTTATCCTCGTCTTGGAAGCATGGGAGAAAGGCTCGCTGCTTAGATCTCCCTATCGCGACGCGACACCGGAAGCTAGAAGCGGTTTATATAACCGGAGCGTGTTCTGGTGGCTCAATCATTTTCTCGCCGTTGGCTTCGGCAAGGTCATATCTTTCGAGGATCTGTATCCCCTGGACGATGCCTTGTCGTCTGAACATCTTGCTGAGTTCGCTCAATCATCCTGGCAGAAATCGACCAAGAGCGACCAATATGCACTACTCTGGAGTACCTTAGTCTGTCTCAAATGGCCACTACTGGCTCCGGCCATCCCCAGACTTGCAATGATCGGCTTCAATTACTCTCAGCCATTCCTAATCACTAGGATCATCAACTATGTTCAAAATGAGGAGCGAGACAAAAACATAGGCTACGGACTCATTGGCGCAGCTGCAATCATTTACATTGGTATCGCAATCTCTAACGGGCGCTATCAACATGCAAACTTCAGATTCATGACCATGATCCGTGGCTCGCTCTCGTCTTTGATTTATCAGCAAACTCTGGATCTACAATACACTGCTCTCGAAGATGCCGGCCCGGTCAGTCTTTCCAATGATGTAGACTATATCGTCACTACCTCAGAAACTTTGCACGAGATCTGGGCTGCTACCGTCGAGGTGATTATCGCCATGTATCTGCTGGGTCAGGGGTCTGGAGTCGGGTGTATTGCCCCAGTAGTGCTCGCTATGATTGGCGCATCTGCCAACGCATTCTGGGTAGGCCCACAGATGAAGAAACATCGGCCAAGGTGGAATGCGGCTATTCAAAAGCGTGTGGCTCTGACAGCTTCATTGCTCAAGGATATGAAGGCGTTGAAGATGTTGGGCCTCACCAACAGGATGCAAGCTCTGCTTCAAGACCAGCGAAGATCCGAGCTTGACAAGTCGATTAACGTTCGGACTTGCACGATCTGGCTCAACATCTTTGGTAACCTAATGGGAATCTTTGCGAAAGCTTTTGTTCTTATGACTGTAGCCTTACAAGCTCAGAATGGTGGTCAGGCACTTACTGCAGCAAAAGCTTACGGTCTCATCTCACTTATAAATTTGGTCGACAGACCTTTGTCGATAGTCACGGCGGACATTCCTGGATTCATGGGAGCCCTTGGCTGTTTCGAGCGCATTCAGAACTATCTTCTGGCCGAAACACGGAGCGACAATCGTATCATGAACAGCAGAATCACGCCTGGACCGTCACCTGCCTCATCTGCGATCGAATTGCGGGCCATGCCTGTCAAAAGCACAACAAGTTCCGGGGATGCTCCAATCACTTTTGATGAATGCTCGTTTGGTTATTCGAGCAACACATCGGTACTCAAGGATCTTTCATCTACGATCAGGTCAGGTACTGTCACCATGATTGTGGGGCCAGTCGGTTCTGGTAAGACTAGTCTTCTCCTCGGTCTGCTGGGAGAAATCCAAAATCTGAAAGGTTTCGTTCGCATACGTAATGCCGATATTGCCTACTGTCAGCAATCTGCCTGGTTACCAAATCAGACCATCAAGGAGATCATCACGGGAAGCAGCTCTTACCATGCACCTTGGTATGAAGAAGTTGTCTTCTCTTGTGGACTCGACGTCGATGTGAGTCGCTTCATCAATCGAGACGATACCTTGATTGGAAGTCGAGGGTTGAATGTGAGTGGCGGGCAACGTCAACGACTTGCTCTTGCTCGTGCAGTATATGCAAGGAAAGTAGTTGTCTTGCTTGATGATATCTTCAGCGCTTTGGACGCCAAGACCGAGCAACTGGTCTTCGAACGACTGTTGTCTCAGCGAGGCTTGTTCAAGAAGAACAACACTACTGTGATACTCGCAACTCAGGCTGTGCATCATTTGCATGCAGCCGATCACATTATCGCGCTTGGGAAAGACGGTGCCGTTGTCGAACAAGGAACTTTCAACAATCTTGTGGCCAACCAAGGCTACATCAAGAGACTTGCCATTGAAGCCAGAGATCAATTGAGCCATGAAGATCCGAGAGAACGTACACAAGAATCCGATGGCATCGTCGCAGAGCCTGTCTCGTCAGATGATATAGCCCCTAACGATCGTAGATTGGGTGACTTCTCCATCTACAAGTATTACGGGAAACGTGTAGGGGCGATGCTTTTCACGGCGTTTCTTGCGTGCGAGTTCATCAAAGTCAGCCTATTTTCGCTTCCAGGTTCGTGTCCCGCTTTACTGCTACGACCAATTTTTCGCTGACCTCAAACTAGATTTATGGGTCCAGTTTTGGGCAGAAGATCAAGGGGCTCATATGGACATGTACATCTCTGTCATGTTTGTCATTTCCATTTGCAACCTATTGTTTAACTACATCTCACTATGGTATATATATGGGCTACACTAGACAAGTTCGAACGCGTGAGCTAACCTCTTGCAGGGTACTACTAATCAAGATCATCCCTCGAAGTGGACTAAGACTGCATTGGACTCTACTCACCACGATCACCGCCGCACCACTCAGCTATTTCGCAAAGACCGATGCTGGGATCATTCTCAATCGCTTCAGCCAAGACATGACCATTATTGACACCTCGCTGCCAATCGCACTGCTCCAGCTCAGTGCCACCGTGTCCGAAATCATATGGCAAGGCGCTCTGATTTGCTACGGAGCATATTATCTTGTAGCTTTCATCCCTTTTATCGGAGCAGTTCTCTATGCCATTCAAAAATTCTACCTGCGGACAAGTCGCCAACTTCGCCTGCTGGATCTCGAGATGAAGTCGCCATTGTTCACCCACTTTTCAGAGACTCAGGAAGGTCTGGTAACTATTCGTGCTTTCCAGTGGCAATCGAGCTTTTACAACAGCTTCTTGCAGAAACTGGATGCTTCACAGAAACCTGTCTATCTTCTTTATATGATTCAACAATGGCTTGGTCTCACTCTAGCCCTTGTGGTCGCTGCTATAGCCATTGCACTGGTTGCTTTCGCTACGCAGTTTAGCCATCAAACTTCCGGTGGACAGATTGGTGTGGCTTTGATCTCCGTCATGGGATTCAGCTCTAGTCTTGCTGAACTCATCTCGCATTGGACGACTTTGGAGACTTCAATTGGAGCTGTCGCACGTCTGAAGCAGCTTGAACTCGAAGTACAGCCTGAAGACCTGCCTTCCGAGAACGAGACACCACCTTCTTCATGGCCTCAGGCTGGCGCAGTAACATTTGAGTCAATCTCCGCTGGCTATGGGCCTGAAAAGCCACTTGTGCTGCGCGATGTATCCCTGTCTGTTCGTACGGGCGAGAAAATAGGAATCTGCGGCAGAACAGGATCCGGCAAATCAACACTGATCGCCGTGCTCTTCAGACTCTTGCCTACCCGTACCGGCACAGTGACAATCGACAACCTCAATCTTTCCACCATCCCCCGACAAAAGATCAGGAGTTCCATCATCGCCATTCCTCAGGAACCTTATATCCTCTCCGGCACCGTCCGCTTCAACGCCGCTCCCCACTGCGCACCATTCTCCGAAATCGACACCGAGACAAGTTCAAATGTGATTTCCGACGACGCCATCATTGCAGCACTCGAGACTGTTCAGCTCTGGTCCATCATCGCCCGTCGCGGCGGCCTCTCTACCCCCATCAAAGACCTCGGTCTCTCTCAAGGTCAAAAACAGCTTTTCTGTCTCGCCAGAGCCATGTTACGCAAGTCGGAAGCCAAGATTTTGATTCTAGATGAAGCGACTTCGAGTGTGGATAAACTTACTGACGAGTTGATGGCTAAAATTATAGAGACGGAGTTTAGAGATCATACTGTCATTAGTGTGGCGCATAGATTGAGCAGTTTGGTTGGTTGTGATAGAGTTGTCGTCATGGATGAGGGGAGAATTGTGGAGATTGGGGAACCGGGTGTTTTGATGGGGGTGGAAGATGGGTGGTGGAGAAAGCTATGGGAGGCTCAGAATTAGAATGGAGGGTTTTTTTTTTTGAGAATATAGATGATGTGTTCGTTTTTTTTTTCCACCACCTGTTTCATTTGAGCAAATTAAGAGTGGTCGATACCATTGTGATTATCGGGGGATGCCTTCTTCCTCGCTCATCCATGCTAAAAGTGAACCTTGTGCGCAAAACCAATCCCAATATGATGACTGCAAACAGGAAGCCAAAGATCAAGCGCAGTAAATATGGATCAGTAACATAGAAGGCAGCAGACAGTAACAATGTAACGAAAGCCATCTCGGGACGGAAAACCACGCCATTCTTTTGCATTACGAACGAGGGAATGTTTCAAAGTGTTTCCGTTGAAGACATTCCCACAATGCTTATGGTAGCTTGTTCGTCGTTTGTGGCCAGACTACTCAGCACTTACTGGATCCGGGATTTCGGTCCTTGTGCTTTCCAGTGGCTCAACACATGAGTATCGGCAAACGCTCGGACTGATAAGATCCGGCCGGCTGAGTTGTAGCCGAGTCGTAAGCCAGTAGTCGTGAGCTACTTGGAGCAGGCCAGTCTCGATCCAATCGAGGGTACCCCGTTGCTCCCATTGATGTTACCACCGCTGATACCATACATCCAAACTACGAGAGAGGGAGTCAGGGAGATCACTCAATTGCACAATCTCACGCTGTTCGAGCCTTAGAGCGACATGAGAATACAGTACTGCTAGCATAAGTGTCTCGTGAATCACAGATTGGGCAAGGAAACTCACCACCAATGAAGAGTAGCATATCCAAGCTGGTCGAGTTAAGCTCGACTGTCAGATCAGGCTTCTTGAGCAGATACTGGAGAGCTTGCAGCACTGTGCCATCGCCTTGGAATTGAAAGTTGCGGTGACGATATGGATGCTCAGCATTGAATATTGCTTCCGCACAGGGTGTGTCAAAGTTAAGCTCCGACATACTCGGACGGCGAGACAGGTTGTGAAAGAGGTGAAAGTCGTTATCCATCAATGTGATATAAGCCATAGTCCTTGGGTGGTTTCAGAAACTTTGTGTGACTGCCCGCCTGGAACCGGGAACAAACGAACCTTATACGAGCTTCTTTCAATAACCATTTCTGTTCGGTCTCCCTGTCCTCGAAGGATTGGCAGCTTTCAGGGAGCCGCAATTCACGAGCAACTTACGCTCGTCAAAAGAAGTCATATCTCAATCACCAGGATGACTCACTCTGATGACATCCTCGAAACGAGTTTCCATCGTGCTTGTGTTTTTATTTATGCTATCAGTTATTTGGAGAGATCTTATGGCATCTATGCCGCATCAGCTGCGTCGGGTAATGCTGTACTGAGAAGTGTCATGGGTGGTTGTCTTCCACTTGCAGGTCCTTCGCTATATTCGACATTGAGATTGCGCTGAGGAGGCACACTGCTTGGTTTGTTGGAGGTGGCTTGTATTCCTATCCCTGTCATCTTCTACTTCTACGGCCGTAGAATCAGGGCGAGAAGTAGGATGGTCCAGCTGATCGCGAAGAGTAAAGAGCAAAACTTGGATAAGTCTGAGATGCGACTGCATGCTTGGCCGAAATGTGCTTGCGCGATCGTCCTCTTTGAAAATAGAACAGATAATCATCAAGACCGCTCCTTGAACTTTCTCCAACCACCATACTCAGTGATGTCCTTTGCACCTTCCAAGCCATACGGCTCGCAGATGAATCCTTTGACCCATCTCCCTCCATAAATCTCAATCGTTCCCAAGCCCAGCGGTGAAGGTACAGTGCTCAGGAACGTGCCGATCGCAGCAATTGGGACGGCCCAGATCTCAATTTCGATACGTGCGCCACCATCTGATACTCTCATTAAGCCAGGCTTTGCCGGTATTGTGCCTTGAAGTTCAAACAGGCGATAGTTTGGAGATGTGGTTGTGCTCTGTTTGAAAGTGGCATTGAGGCATGTAATGTCTTGGTTCAAGGGAAATCCAGACAAGTGGGTGCCAACAACCGCAACTTCCATAGTTTCTATAGTGACACTGAGGACCGACGTCATGAAACGAGAGGTGATTGTGCAAAGAGTTTTTGCCGGACTGATCGAATCATAGCAGCAGCTCTCAATATGAGCTCTTAAGGATGTTTTGAAGAAGCATCCATTGGTGGCTGCCCACTTTAGAGTTCGGCGAAGCGGACCGCCGCCGGCCGTCGGCCTGGTAGCCGCCAAGCACATAATCATGCTCGCTATCAGATAACCTGATGTTATCATGCGAACTCCTGTCCAGGAAAGTGATCGTCGTCAAAAGACCATCCTTGTTGCGGGAGCTGAGCTTGCTGGATCATGTTTAACGTGCTTAGCATACCAGGACTCAACCCTTGCAGCATATCATCTCTAGCGGTGGAAGGTGATGCGGTGAACCTTGATTCTCCGGTTGAAATGACTGTGACTCTCTCTGAAGCATCCAGTAATGACAACGCGTGCCTCGTGAAGCTTGCACCAGCCTCCCTGTTGACTTTAAATGCCCATCGACACGCCTTAAGCATTTGTCCGAGATTTTCCTTCTCTTCCATGTCTTCTGCTAAGGTTTCGAGAAGACTGCCCAGATGATAAATCGTTGCAGCGCACTCGGGACTCGTCAGGTACCAGAAAGACGCCAGATGTGATGCTTGTAGCCCGTTCAAGAAATCGAAAGCGTTGGTGAATCGTTCTCTGGCTGCATTGCGACAAATTGTGATTAGTTGCGAATCGGTCTGAGGACATTGTACCAGCGTCAAAGTGATTTGACGGTGTATACTAGCTTCGATCGCAAGGTAGGCTAGTCGCAAATAGCCAACTGAGGATAGCTTCATCGACGTCGCAGTATCTTTCTTTAGTCCTTCAGGTAATGTCGCAAACCAGTCTTTGAGCCTGATTTGTAAAGGTTTAATTCGCTCTAGGAGGCCTACAAGAGCATTTGAGTCAGATCGGATCAAGCGTTGTGCGCGCGGTGAGAACAGATCAACCAATAGATCCGACAGCATCTCGGCTAGACCAGCCATGTGCATGAAAACGAGTCTGCCTTTTTCGACTTCAGAGCTACCAACAGTGTCATCCTCGTCGGTCTCGGGGAAGTCTTCAGGCTCCAGAGTCCCGACATCCCACGTTTCGGAGGATATAAGAGACGGTCGTCCATGCACGAGTGCTAGCCATTTTTCTTGCATGAACACAGCCCAACTCAAGCGCCGTCGAAGACCGATCTCCCATTCTGGAATGTCCCACTCTGCGGCGTCTAGATGTAAGCCAAGTCGATGGGCGAGCTGCACGAGCTGAGAAGTCATGCTCAAGTGGGTCTCGCTAGAGGCATCTCTGAAGTCTGTAGCTTGTTCTTGTGAGATCAGTAAGCATGCCTGAATAGTCGAAAGCTTCGCTCGCTGCATCGCAATATGGAGGGAATCCAAAGCAAGTCTTTTCAAGGGCTCAGTCGGAGGCTTTGATTTTGTATTCAGAGAGTCACTGTAGCTCCAGTAGCCCGATGCTAAGAGATATACAGCTGCCAGTAGTGGTGGAGAAAACTCGCGATACGAACGCGCATACTTCTCCAAGAAGACCTGCTTGTGCAAAATTGGAAAGGCGGGATGAACAATTCGGAAGTATAAATCAACAAGATCGGGTCCATGACCGTAGACTGAGCTCTCAATGGCGTCCAATACCGATGTTTCATCAGCATTTACCGGGACACTTGCATCCGATAGAATCTTGAAGGCGTGATCCTGATGGACATAGCGAACCTTGATGCAATTTTCGGGCCGTACATTGGCGTGTACACTGTTCTTGAGATTTAGTCCGCACACGTTCAAAGAGTTGTTGACTCCTAAGTATTGGCTGTGGTGTAGATTCTGCAGACCGAGGGTCCGTTTGAGCAAGGTTGTGCCGTCCGGTAAAGCATCATATTCTTCGACACCGGTCCCAGGTATCGTCCTGGTGGTATGTGGGCTCAGTCCTGTACGGTATCCGCTGATGCTCTCCGCCGATGATACAGTACGTCTCCTTGGTCTGGGGTTCTGTTCGTATGTGCAACGTTGACCGTGGAATCTGCAAAGCACACAGACTCTCTCCGAATCCTCGGTGTGGCACTTGGTCTTGCGCTTGCGACACGCATCACAAGGCCGAGTTCTTCTAGCGCCTGGCGGCATTGATAATTTAGTCTACCTTTAACCGCAAATGCGCGAGTTGAAGACGTCGATAAGGACAACCATTGACTCGAGAGAAGATTGACCCAATAGATAAGGAAGCGTGGGGAAGCTCAAGCACTGCCGAGTGAGCGATAGCGGCGTGGCACAATCATCTTCGACAAGTCAATATGGCGGTTCATTGTTATCCGCCTTGCTTTGCGGGAAATTCCCGCGACGACAGAAATCAGGCATCTCAGGCAATCAAGGCATCGTGGATATCATAAGGCACTGAACTATTGCGTAAGTACACGTATTGAGTATAGTGAGTGTGCTGCAATATGAGCCGCGAGTCGCGACCTCCTCCGTTTTGTCGCGTTTTCGGTAGAAATTCGGTACAACCTTGCCGCGCTTTTGAAGAGTACTCCCACGCAAGATACCATCACATTCATCATACGCAGTGTAATGTTCTATTCAATCAGTCGCTCAACAAGTCAAACTTCGCATCTATCGGCTCATGCCGTTTCCTCAAAGACTTTAGCTATATCAAACACCTTTCCGTCTGTTCCTGATGCCCCAATGAGTGTTACACCAAACGGTAATGGCTCTGCCGCGTTCTCCTCGTAGCAGCTTGCAGGCACCGCAATACCGCACAAGTCCAAGACATTAGCAAAATGTGTGAATTCTCCGAGCTTTGCGTTCAAGGTAATTGGGTCGCTCTCCATTTCTGCCACTGTTGGATGGCATGTCGTCGTAGGCACAAGAAGCACATCAATCTCCTCGAAAATGAGGGCAGCTTGTCGAGTGTAGGTCGCTTGCAGATGCTGATCGCGATAGACGTCCCATGGCTTTAGATCTCTCCCCATAGCTGCTTCGAACAGTTTGCGTGTTGTCGGGTGCAGGTGCTGCTGGTTATTGAGTAGAAATTCGGGATCGGCACATTGTACACGCTCGTTCATGAGAGCGCCGTTGTACAACAGCTGACTGCCACCCTCAAATGGTGTCCATTCAACTTCCTTTCGGACACCACCAGATCTCTCCAGTCGCTCTACAGCGATATCAAAGTGCTTGCGATACGTTGGTGTGCAAATTGCCAAAGCACTAGCGGGCGGCACACCGAACACGAATCCTCCTTCTCTCACACCTCGGAAGTCCACATGCCACAATGGCAGGGATTGCTGAGTCTTGGCGAAAGGATCCGACATATCTGGACCTTCATCCGCGACAAGCCACACGACCCTCGCTTCAATGACAGTCAGTGCCAAGATGGAGATTGTGTCCAAACTTCTGCAGGCAGGTACCAGACCCTCCGCTGAGAGGGTACTCCTGGTTGGCTTGAAACCAGTGATTCCATTGAACGCGGCGGGCACTCTTCCTGAGCCGGCGGTATCAGTGCCGAGGGCGAATGTCACAAGACCTGCCGCGACCGCTACTGCAGACCCTGATGACGAGCCACCGGAGACTCTCTCATGATCAAACACACTCCGTGGATAGCCAAAAGGTGATCTGCATCCTGACAATCCCGCTGCAAGTTGATCAAGATTGGTCTTACCAATGAAAAGCGCGCCTGCACGGATCAGAGCAGTGACAACCTTAGCGGACTTCTTCGGCATATACGAGGCCTGCTGGCAAGCCCCTGTCGTGAAGATACCCTCAACGTCAATGTTATCCTTCACTGCGAAAGGTATGCCGTAGAGTGGAGGAAGAGGCTGATGCATGTATCGCTCTTCAAGAGCTTGAGCCGCTTTCAACAGCTTCTCGCCACTCTGCAGGTATGTCCACACAGCGGGGTCCTTTTTCTGATATTCTGAGACCCTCCTGCTTACATCTTTGGCGACCTCTACTACAGTGATTTCCCTGTTCTTGAACTGTCGCTGTAATGATGCCAAAGACAAATCTCCCTGGAAGCCGGGCGGAGTCCTTGGAGGAGTGGGATGTGAGTCGTGAGCATAGTTAAGGAGCTCATTGGATGCGCATACATAGCCGAAGAGACCGTCGTACGAGCAGAGCATGTTTAATGTGCTGTCAACAAATGATCCTTCAAAGCCTGATGTGCAGTCGGTGAGAACGCAGCACTCGAAACCTCGGTCAGAAGCCTCTCGAAATGTCGTGTTCACACAACACTCGGTAGTCACACCTGCAATAAGAAGATGCGTGATGCCTCTGGCCAATAACGATCGGTGCAGAGTCGTGTTCCAAAATGAGCCTTTACCAGGCTTATCGATCACAGTCTCCCCAGGGACTGGCTTGAGATCATCAATAATATCGTGGCCGTACTCTCCTTGTACCAGCAGACGACCCATAGGCCCTTCATCTCCGATGCCGATGTGATGGTGACCCGAGGGCGCAGCCTTCTGTCTCAGACGTTTGGATGCTGGCAAGTCTGAGAGATTGGGAGTGTGGCCTTCTCTGGTGTGTATGACGTGGAGTCCGAGTTTCCGAGCTGCCTTGAGGACCTCTTTGGTCTGCGGAACAATTTGTCTAACGTTCTCAAAGATTTCGGCATTGCCACACTGCAGTTCACCAAAACCACCGCGATCCAAGAAGTCTCGCTGCATATCAATGATGACCACAGCGGTGGATTCTGGTCGGAATCTAAAGGCGTATGGCCGCGCTGACGGCAGCTCCATCTTGCCTCCAGCGTTGGATAATTCGTGGTTCATGCTTGCGTTGGCGCTGTGTTGGCTCTCCTTGGTCGTTACGAGAAGAGAGAGGTCGGTTGGTCCTGTTGACAGCACAGCGAAGAAAGCGGAACTAATAATGCATGACTACTGGCTAAGTAAGCTCGTCACTGCCACTATTGCCGTGTCCGCGGCCGTTCAAGGCGTGTACCGCGTATCTATTTCGCCGGTCGCGCAGGAGTCGACTTCCGCCGCTTTCGCCGGCCGACGGCGAGTTGTGCATGACCGCGGCCTTATCCATAAACGCGGGGCTCATCGTCAGCCTTGCGCTGGGTTTCAACGACGTCGGCTTTCCCAAATTGTCGGCTCCGCTGTCGAATTTGTCAGTCCCGCTGAGGCTCTGGTAAAGTTTGCACTCAGAATAACGAGCTGGAAAACAGAAGCGATGCGATACAGACTGATTGTCTTATCTTCTCGAGGCTCCTGTCTATCGACGACCCGATTGTAAAGACCTACAAATCATGTCGACTTGCTGAGATATCCAGCTCTATATAGATGCACCCGCCATCATGACATAGCATGGCCATCAGTAGTACTCGACACCGCGGCTGGGGGCAAAATCATTTCCATGGCGACATTTCTCCGGCAACGCTTCGAGACCGCGAAGTTCAACCTTAAGACTAAGACTAAACGAGAAGGATGGATCATACCAAAGCAGACGACAACCTTCGCGGATGCAGATTCCTGGAGCAACATCGATGCGGATGTCACACCTGTGGAGCGGCGTACCTGGACCTCTTTCACAGTCCTCGGCTTCTGGATCTCGGATGCTATCAATGCCCAAGGCTGGCAGGCTCCAAGCTCCATCATTGCAGTCGGATTGACCTGGCGCGAGGCTGTATATTGCATCATTCTTGGATGCTTGATTGACGTTGTGCCATTGGTGCTCAATGGTGCAATTGGTGCACACCTCCATGTCCCTTTCCCAGTCGCCGCAAGATCTTCATTTGGCTTCTTTCTGGCAAGATTCGCTGTGGTAGTCAGACTAGTCACAGCTCTCTTCTGGCATGCTATCCAGACATATACTGGTTCGACCGCAATCACTCAGTGCATTCGCGTCATCTGGCCAAGCTATCTCGACATTCCGAACCACATTCCCGAGTCAGTCGGCATCACCTCACAACAACTCATTTCTCACTGCTTGTTCTGGAGTATACAGTTCCCATTCTTATTGACACCACCTCACAAGCTCAAGGCTTTCTTCTGGTTCAAAGCGATTGTCGTGATCATCGTGTCGATTGCTACGGTCATCTACATGACACAACTAGCTGGTGGTACTGGCGATATCTGGAAGCAAGAGTATCAGGTACATGGCTCAAGGAGGTCATGGTTGATCATGTCTAGCTTGATGAGTGTGGCTGGTAGCTGGGCGACAATGGCCACCAATGTCGCAGACTTTACAAGATATCTGAAGAACCCTCAAGGTGTCTACTGGCAAGGTTTCTTCCTTCCCCTAATATGTTTGATACTTGGTCTCTTCGGTATTATTTCAACTTCTTCCGCCAAGGTTGTCTACGGTGAATACATCTGGGACCCCATCGGACTGGCTGCTCAGTGGGAAACACCCGGAGGAAAGTGTCTGGCTTTCTTTGTTGGATTCGCATGGTGTGTTGCCCAGATTGGTACCAATCTCAGTGCCAACGTCATCAGTGCATCCAATGACCTCACGAACTTGTTCCCAAAGTATGTCAACTCACTTGCCTAGAGCTATGGCCGACTGACCAAAACCCAGATACATCAACATCAGGAGAGGCGTGGTCCTCATTACCATCACTGGAGGCTGGATTATGGTTCCATGGAAGATTGTATACTCTGCAGAGTCCTTGCTCAACTTCATGGTCGGTCTCGCCGTCTTCCTCTGCCCGATCGCATCAATCATGGCGACCGACTATTGGCTGGTCAAGAAAAGACACATCGACGTGCCCAGTCTCTACCGAAGACACGCAAGATACCGCTACAACTACGGCTTCAATTGGCGTGCTGTGGCAGCACTACTCTCGTCGCTTGTACCAAATACACCTGGCCTTGCAAGCTCTGTGAATAAAAGCTTGAAAATCTCGCCAGGCATTGCGCATGTTGTAAGTGAATGTCCAGAAGTCAGCCACTACTCATAAACTGATGTTCGAACAGTATGACATGAACTATCTCTACGGCTTCACAAGTGCAGCTTTAGTTTACTGGACCTTGTCATACTTCTTTCCGGCAGAAGAGACTTTGCTGAAAGCCTCGATATATGACGACGATGACGCACAAGTCATAGATGGTGTACATCTTGCTCAGCAAAGTCGGCGAACCACGAGCGTCACAAGAACTGGAAGTAAGAGTCAGATCGCGGTATACTACACCAACCCGACCGGCGGAGATGGCGGGAGCCAAGGCAGCTCCAGGCCATGAGATGTCGCTCGACTCTTATAAGCAGTACGAAGCAATGATGTTAGACTGATTTAATGCAAGAACACTTTCCCAAGGTTGGCCGGCTTGTCGGGTGATGCCTCGAACGCATCGTACTAGCTCTCAGATTCAACGCACCAGCGCTACAATGGCGGCGCGCTCTTCAGCGCATATCTTTGTGCCGTTTCACGGCTGGTTCGTACGACATGGTCTGTCTGCAGAGCACAGAATCTGTCGCAGACCGTGGGACAAGATGATAGAGCACCCATCTTCAACCATTTCTTTGACTACTTCTGTCCTACTCTACCTGCGCCTCTTCATCATTGACGTATAGACTCTCAAACACTTCCTCATTTCACAAACGCTCATCTTTGTATCGCAGCCTCAGGCTGTCGACAACATCACCGCATCAAGACAACTTACTGGCATGAGTGGCGCAATCTGGCTCCTCATCTTCGTCACTGCCGACGGGTCTGCTGAGGTATGATTTCGCCCAATATTTACTGAACCTTCAGCCCTGATCATATCATCAGGTAGTCAACAAGATTCTCCGCATGCGCCGTAGCGGAGGAGCTCGACAATCCCGACTTCCCTGACGGATGGGTCCAAATTCGGCATCCGGACCGGTCAACATCCTCGGCTCCTACAAGAGGACCCGCAGAAGCCTTCACCCCAATGTCTCTGCAGAGACTCTCCAAACTTTCGTAGCAGGAAAGTTTGACGAAGACGGATTTCCGGTCTTCTGACGGTCACGACTACATCGCAGTTGACGCTTTTGCTGTGAAGTAGAGGTCCGTACAGCTTGGAATGAAGATCAGTGTCCACCATCTCCTACGCGTCGAAGCTTCAACACTGACATGGTAAAAAGACACCACAATCGACAAGATCCTGCTCAAGTACATCCGGTCTGGCTCTTCCGAGCTCTCAGATGAAAATGTTCGCACGCTCGCCCAGAAATTCAAATAATCATCAGGGGGGGCTTGGTCATCTCGCCCGACTTTCAGGTTCTCGAGACCGTGAAAGGTCAGATAGACGCTTGGGTGGAGAAAGAATTGAGTGACTTCAGGCTTTGTTTGGCAACACGTCAGACTGGATGCTGTCAATGCCACAAAAGTTCATCATCGGTATCGCCCACATCACTCTGACAGAAGTCTTGATTGCATTCAAGGATGAGCAGTTCAATGAGGCCGGCGTCATGGTCCGCGAAACGCGCACCAAATTCCCATCGAATGTTTCGGGAGCCACCTCAACCCAAAGCAGCACCATCACAATCCCATTGCACAAAATACACTTTCTATTAATTTGAATATCGCAAAGCAAACATTGAAATTTTCTTTGACGGAAATCACAAAAAACTGGTCCCCTTTCTGCTCTCATGTCAATCTACCAAGGAACAACTCCATCATCACTGACCATAACCCCATGGACCTCCTCCTTTGCTCCCACACAACTCTTTACCAACTCCTTGGCCCCCTCCCTCGGATCCTTGAACCCAGAATTGCCATTCAAATTAGTGGCACAATACCCCGGATCCGCCGCTGACACCACAAACCCTTCTTGTTCAAGTCCCAACGCATAGCCCAACATGATCATATTCAAAGCAGATTTAGTAGAGCGATATATGGGGTAATTGTTTGCTGCGTAAAGTGTATCGGGTGTGGAGGCAAGGGCAAGGGATGCAAGACCGGAAGATGTAAATGCGAGGCGTTTGGTGTGGCCTTTGCGGAGAAGGGGGAGGAAGGCTTCGGTTACGCAAGAAGCGCCAAAGACATTGGTTTCGTAGTGAGCGCGGTAAATCTCCCTTAAACTTGGGCCTGAGCCATCAGGGTTTGCTTCTTGGGCTTGAGCAACTCCTGCATTGTTGAGTAGAATGTCCAGTTTTCCGTAGTTTTGCTCTACTTCTTTGGCGGCGGATGCGATGGAGGAGTCCGAGTTTACATCGATTTCCAGGGCGGAGAAGTCGGATGCGGAGACTTTGATGGAAGAGTCGGCGGCGAGGGTCTCGATGGCTTTGTGGGCTTTGTTGACGTCGCGGCTGCCTATTAGGACGTGGTGATTGCCAGTCGCGGCGAGTTGTTGTGCGGCGTAGTAGCCAAGACCTTGGTTGGCACCGGTGATGAGGACGAGAATTTTGTCGGACATTTTTGTGGTTGATTGACTTTCGGATTTGTTTGATGAAAGTGTGATAATTGATGTTTTGCAGCTTCTTATATACATTCTACAGATCTGGAGATAGAGGCATGATGTTGTCTCCGTCGGCGTTTGTTTTTCGGCCATTATCTCCGCACAAGTCCGGGGAAGGATTGTTCATCAAGGTCTCTGCTTGCGTCACAGGGTCATCTCTTCGTCCAACCTCGTGCCTTCCTCCAGACATTTCAGGACCCATTGAACGAGAACGACACGAGGTGGATACCGCCTGCTTGCCGTCTGAATCCTCATCTCCCTAGCTTGATTCTCTCCCGAAACCACGATGTGTGTGATCTTCTCGTCGTTCCATGAGCTTGCGAGATCAGCTCCAGCAAATAATGCGATGCGTTCTGCAGCTTCACAGGAATGGTCCTCCTCGTCTCTGGCAATGTACATCCTCATCCCATGGAACATGCAACCTGGACCTTCCAGGATATTGTCATGGAACAATTCATCCATGATCTCATCGGCATCGTAGTCGTTAACTCCGAAGCTTGGCATATCTGTAAGCAGCTTCTCCAACTCTTCGACATCAAGATCACGAGCGAAGCTGTCGCCATACTCATCAGTGTTCCTCTCGAAGCTGTCCTCCTCCTCCTCTTTCTTGAAGAGTACATGTCGTGGCTCGAAAGGGAGTAGCACATTGGGTCTTCCGACGTCAGCCTCAGCTTGCTTGACACATTCGAGCAGCCATTGCGGTCTGAAGATATTGCGAGTACCAGCCTTCTTGATTGAAGCGACACGTATCGGATTGCCTTCAGCAATGCAGATGGTCTCGGTATTCGCGTGAGTTGCAACAATATTGCCTCCGTTGGCTTTGACCAGTTGTTCCAGCTCGGCCTTTGTCTTGTTCAGTGGCTTCGCGGCTCCAGTGATGATATAAAAGTTCAAGCCGTTGAAGAGAGCCGTCTCAGGTCCAGCATACGGAGTTTTGACTTGTTCGTCAGTGCCAATCACGGTAAGCTCCTTCTTGCGAGAACGTTTGGCACGCTTCTTGCGGGCATCGTCAACCTTGAACTCCTTCTCCTTCCTCTCATGCTCTGCTCGCGCTTTGAGTTCCCTGAAAGTTTCATGAGTGAGAGCCTGCTTCCAGTCTTTGTCTTTTCGAATTGCGACGAAGCGCGGGAATCGTAGAGTGCAGCCAGCGCGGTACCTTTCTTCGCGTTCAATCACAGAGGCAGCCTTGATCTGCAAGACTACAGATTCACTAGGCTTGATCCACACATCAGGGACCTCATACTGTAAGCCCTTGAGGTACCCGCCTAGCTCGATCCAGTCGGTTGGAGGATTATTCTTGTCCCATTTCTTCCACTTGTTTTCGGTCAAGTGACGTATCTCGGCATAGTCGTGGGCTGTCATGCCACCACCGACTTTGCAAAAAGACCACATGAGCTCAGGATTAGGACTGCCAGCTGCGTATGCAGGAGCTAGACCGCAAAGAAAGCTGGAAAGATTGCCTCCTCGGTGACCAGAACCATAGTAACCTCCAATGACGATGACATCCAACTGTTCACCAAATTCGGTCATGTACTCGGGCTTGACCTTCATCCAGTCATTGTTGCGTGAATTGAGGAGGTATGCAGAGCGCGGGTTTTTCATGACCAAGCCTTCAGAAGATTCTGCCACAACTTGACGAAGCATTGGCTCAACCTCTGCAGCAGTAGTAGCTTCGACATAGTCGTGTATCTCCAGCCGACGGTCTACATTATTGACAGCAGTGGACAAGGCCTTCCTCCGGTCACGCAGCGAGTAGTCGGTGAGAACCTCGTCATTCAGGTACAAGCAGTCAAAGACACGGAACAAAGGCCGTGATTCTTGCGAGTTAGGATCTTCTCTGTGCGCTTTGGCATGCGTCTTGAGATGACCAAAGCCAACAATTCTGTCGTCTTTCATGTTCCACGAGATCATCTCGCCATCGAGTATGATGTTGCGCACTTTCTCGTTGAAGGCGTCTTTGAGATGGCGAGTCAGTGCTGATTGTTCTTCCTGAAAGCCTTTGCCATACAAGTCAGTATAGTCTTTGGCCTTGCGCGACCAATAGTTGAAGCGAAACCCTCCTTCTATTTGCTCGTCTTGGACCATATGGAGTTGCATTCTCTCGCCATCCAGCTTTTCTTCAATCCAGAATACAGGATCCTCCTCGGTGCAGTTCATCTGTGTGACCATCTTCTCCACTGTGTGCATCTGGAATTGCGCAAGCTGAGGTTGGAAACATTGCATGATCTTGATGCCTTTGTCGTTGTCGTCAAGTCTGAGCTTAGGATCGACCAGCTCCCAGCAGACACGCCTCAGACTGGAAGATACGTTGAAGAGCTTCTCAGCATCTTCGTGCCATGCCTCGAACAGAGTCTTTTCTGTGGCGCCTACCTTCATCTGACGAAGAATGATGCGAATCAGCCACATCATTTCTTCGCGGTTCATGTTGTCGTAAAATTCACGGATGATTGGTAGTTGTTCTTCTTCCTTGTTCTTTGTCGCCAATCTGTCAAGGAGATGATTGACTTCTTGGACTGTGAGGTTACCAGGACTTTGGAGGCGCTCGCGGCCGGCCATAGTCTCGTAACATCTCCCAGCAAAGTCACCAGCCATTTGACTCGCAGCCTTGACGCCAGGCAATTTCCAGTGGAGGAGATTGTAGCCGGGCTCGCTGTTCTTGTCGATCTGAAGAGTTTTGAGCATCAATTTAGCCATTGTAGCTTCTTTCAGACTGTACATTGGTCGTTCGCGATCTTTCTCAGGCACGATAAGGCGAAAGAGGGGGAAGATGTCGTTGCCAACTTCTTCACGCCATCGATTGATGAACTTCGCAATGATTGATTTGCGAGTCTCATTGGCGTTGGGTTTATGAGGACCTCGCCTTCTCGCGGCCACAGGGCCTGTACGACGTCTTTTGTTTTCGTTCAGTGGATTGAAGAGGTAAAGGTAGAGCTCGCTGAAGAGGAAGGTAGTAGAGTGATTGTGAGGACGATTGGGGTACTTTTCATCGAGTTGTTCCTCGGTCATGAGTTGTGGAGGCTGAGTGGCTTGATAAGTGTCACGGTCATCTTCCTCATAGTCGTCGAGCTCGTGCATGTCAAGATCGGAGGTAGGCATGATGGAGTGATTATCACGAGGCAAAGCAAGTTGAATGCTCTGCTGTGGGGATTGCAGGGTACAACAGGTTGCGGAATCCAGGCAGCAACATGTCAAGTGGAGAGTGGTGCAGGAAGACGCGTTGTTGTTGACGCGAGGTCAGGTGGCTATAATGGATTTGCAAGAAGGAAAGAGCGACAAGGGTTGAAGGGTGTGCTTGCTGCTTGCTGCTTGCTGCTTGCTGGTCGTATCGGCGTGTCAGGCGGCACCAGCACAGCCCGGTTACGACAAACGCACGACGACCTGACGGCTGCCCCAAACAGTGGAAAAGAGCCATCACCACTCGACCAACACCACGTTGCACGACCGATGAAAGCAAGCGCAAGCAATTGTCGATTGATTCGCACGGCCAATGGGTAGCCCCAGGCAACCTTTGCGTACGAGTCCGAATGGCTCGACGGCACCGACACCGACACCAGGCTCGCGCGACGCCGCCCTGACAGGCGCCAATTTGGCTTTCCTCAAGTCTCTACCACCACACGAGGCTCTAAAGTATCTCAACAAGCGCACGCCGCCGCCGCTGCCACCCCCGGGGAAGACCCTTCACAACGCGCACCCGCAAACGCATCCGCAACCGCATCCGCATCCGCAGCCCCGAGCGACACGCAGTCCCAAGACGCTCGCACATAATGACGGACCCGCCAGCAGCCGTACCTCGCCAGACCTGCTGAAGCTGCCCAAGCGACCACCGCACAAGACGAGCGCCTCGGTGTCGAGCCTCTCCGCTACCATCGCTGCCGCTCGCGCTGCCCCAAAGCTCAACAGTGCGCCCGTCCAACCCGCCCCTCAGGCAGTGCTGGCCGCCAGGAATATCACTCCGGCAGTCGCGCAGCCAAAGAGACAGTCACCCGACAAGCTCGATCTGACACCCATCCCGCCGACAACTTCGCTGGTCGAGCTGTTTGAGCGCAAAGAAACCCCTCCACCGCCTGCCATCAAGTCGCCAAAGCCCTTGCGCAAGACTCTTCTCCTGCGCAATCAGGCGCTTGAGCCCATCACAACTCGCTTGGAGCAGAATGAGCGTGACAGCTCCGGTGACGAGGCCTATGAGTCCGCCCGTGACCACCTCTCGCCTGACCAGCCTTACAAGCCAAGTTTACCACCAGCCCGTCGCTCCATGCAGCGTGCCGACAGCAAGGTAGAAGATGCCGTCGAACCCTCAATTCATGTACAGCCGCCCTCGCGCGCCATCTCGATCCGAAACAAGACTCGCTCTCCGCCACGTTGCTCGCCGTCCCCCGACCCCTCGCATTTGTCGACGTCTACAAGCAAGCCCATTCCAATCGCTCGCAATTACAGCCCGAACCACTTGACACATCCAGATCACCCGTCAATCACCGCCGCCTACCACCAGCTCCATCCTCGCCGAATGACTCCGCTGAAGTCTGGCGACTCTTTGGCCAACGCCATCGTTGCTTCGAGTCTTGCCTCTTCACGAGCCTCTTCGCCCTCCGTGCCCCCGCTATCATTACCTAGCCGTCGGACTTCCCACACCAAGCTTTTCATCCGTACACCGAGTCCGCCAAAGAGGGGAATGCGCCACACCCTGCGAAAACCCGTCTCCGACGAGGACAGCGACGAAGACGACGAGGATCCATATTCAAAACACAAGAAGAAAAGATTCGTGAGGAAACACCCGAATAAACATCACGAGGGAGACAGAAAGCGCTGGCGAGATGCCGTCACCCAGACAGAGAGGAAGCGTTACGAAGGCCTCTGGGCTGCCAACAAGGGCATCTGCGTTCAGTACACTCCTGACGAGTTGAACCTACTCGCTGCACATCCAGAATCAAAGGAGAGCGACAGGATTCGCGCCGATGTTGGGGATCAGGTGGCCGATATCGTGGCTAGGGACATTTGGCTGCGTAGTCGATTACCACCGCACGAGCTGGAATTGATCTGGGATTTGGTCGACAATCAGCAGAGTGGACGTCTTCACCGCGACGAGTTTGTCGTTGGACTATGGCTGATAGACCAGAGGCTAAAGGGTCGCAAGATCCCTGTCAAGGTTACTGACAGCGTTTGGAATAGTGTGAGACTACTTTCTGGTATCAAGCTGAGGAAAGGTTGATCCTTGCACCTCTGTACATTCTTGTATAGTTCTTAGACCGTGTTCTTGTTTCCTCTGGCTAGCGAAGCGCACACACCTTACCCTAATGTGTTACAATCTCGTTCGAGACTTGTTGGCTCTTTCACCACAACGCGCTTGCTGAATCGCGTCCGAATATGACGACAATTTGGAGGTTGGAGCTCGGACAAAAACGCTCGAAGCTGGACAGGGTGCTACCCAACGCAATCATTTCCTAGGTCGACGAGCACGTAGCGGCCTCCCGCCAACGAATACGCGTGGTATGTATGTTTCTGGTAATGCTCTGCATAATTCTGATGAGATCCATCTAGCTCATCGGTGGATATGATGCTCTTGAGACATGTCAATCTCAAATTCGATTGAAATGCATCCGAGTTTTGTTATCTGGGCGGGAAACAATCACCTTTGCACACATCCCTTTTCCAAAATTCGTTCGGATGTGTTAAATCAGTAAACATCAAATTGGAAAGACGATTTCTATCATGTGCGAGAAACACTCGATAGTGGATGTTGACATTCTTTGGCATTCAGGAACCGGACATGACATCCGTTTGGTAGTGTTTCCATCTACACCTACCAGCACAGTCTGACTTTGAGCGTCGATTGACTATCGCACGATTCATGCCACTATCGCGGAGAAGTATACTACAGATCACCGAATCGTCAGATTCAAGTCGGAAAATGGTCCAGTATGACGTCGCGATCTGTGAGTACTCGGAGCTCATGAAGCAAGCGACGATGAAAGCTATGAAGCTATAGCTCGGCCGATCAATCTCATAGAGGATCTTCATCAGCATTCGACGCATCGAGACGTTGTACACAGTCGACAAGACCCTCATTCAACGTGCGCAATATGCTACGGCCGAGTTATGCGGAGGAATAGATCGCAATCGACTCCGCGGCAATTCGCTGAATTCCAAGCACCATGCCAGCAACAATACGTCTCACGATTGAGCCTGCACTTGCATGACTGAGGTTGAACCTTCACCAAGCCCTTCTTACCCCTCATCTATATGACAGGGATGTCGGAAATCTGTACCACTCGTGTGGACAGCCGTCAATGGTAAGACCCGAACCAAAGATGTGGGATGACGAAGCGTGGGGGACGAGGAATTTTTTATCAGATCTACGTTGCAAAACCCGGTATTGCTCCCGCCCAGGATTTACGCTTATCCCACGAGGATAGAGCCGGACACTTCTAACTTGGAATCGAACAGAGACCAAGCGCGTTCACCCATATTCGGAGGCAACCTTGAACGTTGAGCAACACCATGTGTTGATCGCACTACAAACTCGTCGTGCTCAAGTCCTAATCCACTTCAATCCGCACGTACAAACGTTTGGCGTCTTTTTAAAAGTCCAGAAACGGAATGTGCATGCATGTTGCAGCGCAGAGCCGGAGACGTTACAAGCTGGCGAGTACGCTATTGCGCAGCTCCGACTGACTACATGCAACTTGATGTCAACAGGTGGATCCGCCAGCGTTGCTTTTGATCGAGCGCTGGACTGGATCGGAATGGCACGGCCCGATCTACGACCAAACATCCATGCACTTTACCCCACACTTACCCAAAGAGGCTCTTGCTGATCTGCACTTCCTGCAAGACACTCCGCGTTACTCAATTGGGACTTGTCGAGTACGTGGACGTTGCTCAGACATGTGCAAGACCGCTCTGTGAAGCGTGGAGAGCTACATGCCGATGCGGTTCTTCGGTATCGCAGCCAGGTACCATCGTCAAGGGGAACATATCGCTTGCTCGTGGACTCGACATGGGCACCTGCAGAATCTTGAGGTCACTTGCAGCCTAGACCAATCAGAGGAGCTGAGGACGGTACTTCTGTGTATATCAGCTCGCTATGCTCGACTCAAGACCCTCTTGCCTGGGGACGTGAGCGGCTAGTAAGACGCTTCAAAGCTTCGACCTCAATGTCACTATGTCACTCTGACATGTTCGTACGAATACATCTAGCGTCCGCTGTGTTGTCAATCTCCGGCTGTGCTCATCGCATCATACAGGGACAAGATCTACGAAGAGCTTCCCTCAGAGTTCAGGACTGGCATGAGAGGTGAGATCCACTGCAGATCTACTCTCTCCATACCTCGCTGAATTTGTCAGTCGCGGTACGATGACCCTGAGCAACGACGTCAATGATGGCTTGGAGTGAGGAAATGCTGTAGCCTCTTGCTGAAGCTCTAGCTATATAAGCGGTCCTTCTTCTGTGCTATCTTCATCTCATATCTCATCCACAACATTCATCCTCATTCACATCCACTCATCTCATCATGGCTACACAACAAGTCGAACAGAAGCCAGACTCTCCCATCGAGGGTAGCTTCAGTATGGACAAGCTTCGTGCCGCCCTCCCTGTAGATGCTGTCCTCAGCAGATCTCAGTCCATGTACTCCAATGTTGGCGGTGGCTTCTCTTCTAGCTCGGCCTCTGGTGGCTCAGCTTCATACCGCTCCATGCGCCGCTCAACCTCCAGTGCCTCTCGCCGCCGTGGCTCGTTGGCATCCTCCTCTTTCCGTAACTCGTTGGCCATTGAGAACAGTGGTCAGGCTGAGGGCAAGTTCTTTGCCTTCCTCGACATGGTTGCCAACGCTTCCAAGGAGGCCATTTCGTTGAAGGAGCTTTGGTCGCAGATGGCCGCTGAACGTCGCAACTTCGCTGCCGAGCGTGAGGAGCTTCGTGAGCAGATTGAAGAGGTCACCTATGAGCTCGAGACCAAGCAGCAGGACAACAACAGATACGATGGCGAAGTTGCTGAGTCCAAGGAGAAGGCTCGTGCTATCTCTATCGAGCTTACCACCGCCATCAACAGACTTGCTGCTGAGAAGAACAAGCTTACTGAGCGTGACTCGCACATTGAGCGTCTGCGCAACGAGCTTATCGGTCAGCAGGAGCTTCAGTCTACTTTCCGCTCCCAGATCGACCGCCTGAAGGCCGAGTACCAGTCTCACGAGACTCTATTCAAGTCCATGCAGGATGACCGTGACGGTGCAAGAGAAGATGCCGACAGATACCAGCGTGGTCTCCAGAGAGTCACCCAGGAGCGCACCGAGATTACCTCCAGACTCGAGGAGGTCCAGACTGCTCTGGAGACTCTCCGCAAAGAAGCCGTCATCTCCGCCGAGCGTCTGAGAAAATACGAACTCGACCAAGACGAGAAGATTCACGAGATCAACCGTCTCAAGGAAGAGCTTCGCAAGTCTCGCAGCAGAGAAGAAGAGTCCGGCTCCGAGCTTCTGATCATCTCCGAGAAGTTCAGCCAGTCCAACCGCGACATCAGCAAGCTCAAGGACACTCTCAGAACCGTTGAAGGCGAGCGCGATGAACTCACCCACATCGTCGACGTCAAGAACCGCGAGATCAAATCCACAATCGCCAGACACGACGAGGTGCAAACTCTCCTTCTCGAGAAGACCACCCAACTCGACGCCCTCCGTCGCGAACTCTCTCTCTTCGAAGATCGCCTCCGCAGCGCAGAGCTCGAAAGAGATGAAAAGCACGAAGCCTTCGAGCACTCCCGCGAGCAACACAAACTCGTCATCATCACCCGCGACGAATTGTCCAACGAACTCATCACCGCTCAAGGCAAAGTCGACGCCGCAAAGCGCCAAATCAACCTCCTCACCGAGACCGCCACAAAGACTGAACAAGTCATCATCGACACTCGCGCCGAAATCACAAACCTAAACAGCACAGTCAAGGCTCTCGAACGCGAACGTCTGGACTGGCAAAAGAAAAACACCACCCTCACCGATCAACTCGTAGAACTCAAAGGCCGCATCGTAATCCTCACCCAACAAATCCACGATACTTGTTCAGAGCGCGAATCCCTCCGCGACGAACTCCGCCGCTCTCACCAAGAATTGGAAGAATTCACCGAAACTCTCACCACAGATGAAAGCGCAGAATACGAATTCGAGCTCGAAAACATGAGGACTATGCTCCGTAGAGCACAAGAGCAAAAAGAACAAGCCATTTCCGCTCGTGCATCTGCTGATAGAGAAAGAGATGAAGTGTATGCCAAATACGAGGCTAAATGTCGTGAAATGGAGAGATTTGAAGAAGAGGCTAGTGCGAGGATGCGTGAGGTGTCTGCGGCTTCGGGGAGTGGGAAGAGTAGTAGTAGTACTACCACCACCAAGAGGAGCAGGGTTTCTGGTGCTAGTAGCTCTATGCAGCAGAGTAGTGGGGAGCAGCAGTCTTCTTCCTCCTCCTGATTTTGGTTTGGGACTCAGCGCGGGATTCTGCAGATCGAGGTAAAAGAGGTAATGGCTAGAGATGAATGATGGTTAATTATTTGATTGTTATGCTATAATTGTTTTTGGACGAAATATACATTTTCTTGACATTCATTGGGTTCCTCCTCCAAAGGAAAAATCATTCCCAATATGAGCGAGCCACCAGGCTGATCGAGATCTTCAGTAAGAGCTTGTAGAGTGTTTTTTCTGTGGCTTCATCACAAGAGACCCTATCATGAGGATCGATGAGATTGCGACGAGTGGCAAAGAGGCTCTGAAAGTATTTTCGGCGATACCGAGTCGTTAGCATGGGGTGTTGTTTGTGCTAAATTTGCGAGCAGAGTTGACTCATGACACCGCGGAAGAGTAATAAGTAGTTTCTCGTTTGTACGTCGCTCATTTTCCAGTGTGAGCGCAGCCTCGGCCCAGATCATGCATCTCAGCTCGGTTGGCAGCGCGGCGATTCTGATACCAAGAAGATCGGTAGCCATGATCCTGCGGGAGACTGGCTGAGAATAATTAAGTCACCGGAAGTGTTATCAAATATTCGGCGCGAAGGACGGAGATCTTTCTGAAATAGTCCCAAAGTGACTCATGTAATCAGACTCATCAGCGCAACTATGAATTGGCCAGCATGACTCAGACCAGACAGCGAGTTTTTGATCAAAACCACGATTCTTCCTTGACAGGTGCGTAAAAGGGTATCGGTATGGCCTTGGGCTTCATCTTCTCGGGCTCGTGCCTACATGAAAATTCGTAATGTCCAGATCCGACCACAGCACCAGTCTCCTCTGCTTCGCCTAAGATCTTCCTTGTCTGCTGATCAGGCATGACAACGTTTGCAGTTGTGTTTGGCGGTACCACGATTGATAGCTTGAATTCGCCGTCATTGATTCGCCAGGTGCAGCTCAGACGTCCGTAGGGCGTATCATGCTTGACGTCAGCCCACGTGAGTGAGCCACCGGGAACAGGCCGAATAAGTAAACGCTTCCAACCAGGTTCTAGAGGGCTAATGCCGCCCACGACCTCATGCAGCCAATTGACAATAGAGCCTAACGCGTAGTGATTGAAGCTCGTCATTTCTCCGGGATTGACGCTTCCATCGGGTGACATACTGTTCCAGCGTTCCCAAATAGTGGTAGCTCCCATGGTGATAGGGTAAAGCCAAGATGGGCACTCTTTCTCAAATAGCATCCGGTAAGCTAGATTCTGCAGGCCGACGGAAGACAATGCGTGTGTGATGATTGGAGTTCCAGCAAATCCAGTGGCTACCTTGAAATCCGCTAGCTTGACTGCTCGCTCAAGTCTGGCTGCTGCTACCTTGACTTGATCTGCGTTCTTGAACAGATCGAACACAATCGCCAAGGCTAGGCCGGTCTGTGTATCTGCGACCAGAAGGCCATCAATAGTGACGTATTTTCTGCTGAAGACTTTCTTCAGCCGCTTGAAGTCGAGTGTATATCTGGCGGCTTCCCCTTTTTGTCCAAGAACCTCGCTGATCTCACTCATCAGTCGAGTAACGTGCAGAAGGTATGCGTCGGCGACGAATGTCCCGTCAGTCTTTGCTTCTCCAGGTCTATCAGGTGGTGCGCTGGGATCTAGCCAATCACCAAGTTGATGGAAAGAGGGATCCCACAAATCATCAGCACCTCTTCTGACACCGTGGTCAATCCACATCTGCATGCTCGAATACTGGCGTCTCAAAAATTCGAGATCACCGAAAGAGCGATACAGCGCCCAAGGAAGCAAGATAACAACATCATCCCATACTGCTTGAGGGAAGTTGCCCCACGAGTTGTCTCCTTTGTCTGATGCTAGGATGTTGGGCACGACGAAAGGCGGTATACCATCATGTGATGCCTGTTCAGATGCAACGTCATCTAGCCAGCTTCCAAGCATAGCACTTGTGTTAAATAAGAAGTTTGCGGACGAGCCAAAGACTTGTATGTCGCCTGTCCATCCCAGACGCTCATCACGCTGTGGACAATCTGTCGGTATTGATAAGAAGTTTCCTCGCATACTCCAAACCGTGTTCTCATGAAGCTTGTTGATCAGCGGGTCAGAGCAAGAGAACCACCCAGTACGCTCCATATCTGTGTGCATGACAAGCGCTTCAATGTTGTTCATAGACAATGGATATTCTTCGTCGGATGAAGACCAGCCTTCGACTTCGACGTATCGAAAGCCATGGAAGATGTGCTGTGGAGACCAGTCTTTGATGAGAGTTCCGTTCGAGATGATTGTATCCGTTGCTGCGGCGCTTCTAAGAGGACGTACGCCAAGCTCGCCATCTTCCATGACCTCTGCATGACGAAAGACAATCTTGTGGTCAAGAGGTTGTTGTAGACGCTTGATGAGCAGCTTACCGACGAGATTTTGACCGAAATCAACGATGAGTCTACCAGAAACACTCTCGAAAATTCGTGTAGGCATGATGTGCTCTGTCACACGGACAGGTGGAAATTCGGTTGGTACAAGCTTGCCGCTCGTGGAAGGCAGAACCTTTGTGGTTTGCCAGTTCGAGTTCGAGGTACCTGATCCAGCTTCACTCCAGTCATTATCTTCCTCTCTCGCATCATAAATCTCGCCATCGTATATCTCGCTGCTGAGAAGAGGTCCGTAGCCACATTCCCAAGTATCGTCTGACACAACAGTGACCGCGGTTTCTGCTGCCTCGATATCGAGCTGAGCGAAAACACCAAGTTCTTTGCCATAAAGGTGTCTTTGCCGAGCCCAACCTAGTCGACCTGCGTACCATCCTTCTGCGACTTCCACACCAATGACGTTTCGCCCAGGCTGCAGAAGCTTCCTCACGTCGTGAGTCTGGTACAGATGGCGATGCATGTAACTAGTCCATCCAGGTGCCATCTCCTCGTCTCCGACACGCTGACCGTTGATGAACACTTTGAACACGCCAGATGCGGTGATGTATAGCTTTGCCTTATCAACGATATGCTCAAACTCGGGCAGCTCGAACATTCTTCTGAATCGGAGCGGCCGCAGAGAGCTGTCGGTGATCTGAAAATGCGACGATCCGATGAACTGAGCAGAAAGCGAGCTCTGAGGCGGCACGAAATTGATCACAGTCTCTTCAGACCACAGCGAGTTTGCCGCGACGCCATCCTCATCCACACCATCAACACGTACTTTGACCCTGCAAGTTGAGCTCCATAGCGACAAAGAGTTTCCAGGCCAGGGTATTAGCACTGAATCCGAGCTTTGAGTGCTGAGCTCCTCATGAGGTTGACCCCAGGCAGATATTTTGAATGTGTATTGAGTTTGATGCCAGCCTTTCAGCGTGTCGTCGGCTTCAAAACTCCACGAAAGCCTTGGTTGAACGATCCCGGTATGTACGATGGCAGTGTTGTGATGCTCGACTAGCGGCCTCGACGTTCTGATTTTAGCCATGACGGTTCTGCAGGTGCGTCGATTGCAAGATTTTGCATGGCACGAAGGCACGATGTCCCTCAGTGACAGATCACCGTAGACCGATAATAAGCGTGTGATTCGCTGTCTTGTTGATGGTCTCGCGTGGAGAGTGACTGTGCATTGCGAAAGCTCCAGGTCATCTTTGCGGTTATGGAAGTCAAGTGAAGAGTGCTTGCCAATAAAGGCGGTTCATCGCGGGGTTTCCTCGGTACTTCGGACAATCTTGGCCCGACAAGCGGCGGCTCCTTTCTAAATTGCGAACGTGGCCGTTTCTGTCCTGTTCAAAATCAACAATGCCACCATCAAAGTCACATTTACAACGGTGTGAAGTTCAAGTGATGTGAAGCAGCGACTCACTGATCGCATCTGTTTCATTATAGTCGTTATGATATCGCACATCTAAACCAAGTAACGGAAGCCCCTTTGCATCATTGAGATGTCTGTAACCTCGGCTCTCTTCATCAAAGCTCTCAAGCGCTCTGGCGACAGATGTGTACCTTCGTTCTCCAACTCCTCCAGAGCTTTGTTCTGTCTCATCAAATACCAACGAAGAACGTTTGCAAGGATGAATCCGCCCACCAACAAGCCAGCCGCAATGCCGAGTCCGGGACGGTAGTGAGGTGCATCCCCGATGGGGTAAGTGAAAGATGTCCAGATAGAAGTCGAGTTTCCCAGAGCGTTCATAATGGCCAACGCAGCAGCACGCTTGGCAGGGGGTCTGGGGATTGAGCTTGAAATCCAGGCGAATTGCGTTCCGTTGATGGTGAAGACGAACATCATCAAGAAGAACGAAAAGTAGCGAGGGCCGAAGCCTTCGGTGGTCATGAAAACGACCATACCGATGATTGCCAACGGAATTGGGTAGATGAAGAACCAGAAACGGTTGGACATCTTGTCCGACATCCAGGAATGGAAAAGCGACCAGCACATCATGAAGATGTATGGTGGTGCGACCAAGAGCAAGGAGATGAAGGGGTCGTATCCAAGGGACCTTGTAAGCGAAGGGAAGAAGTTCTGAAAGCCAGCAGCACCAGTGATGCAGAAGTACATCAAGGCGAGGAGGTATGTCTTGGGATCTGCGACCGCCAACTTCAGACCCTTCAGTTGCGACATACCACCTTCCTCATCCTTATCGGCTTCAGCAGCATCAAGAGCAAGACGCTTGGTAGCAACATGTCTCATCTCGGGCGATAGCCTTTTCCAGGTCTCGGGGAAGTCGGGCAACATGAAGACGACAATGATACCAACGCCGATGGTGATGACACCCTCAATGATGTAAAGCCTGCATCTCAAGTTAGTGATGGATTTTTACTATCCTGAGCCAGAAAACCTTACCACTGCCATGCTGCGAGTCCGTTGTGATTGTTCAGACCTCTAAGAATACCGGCAGCAATCAAGCTGCCAAAAGCACCACTGAGCAGAGATCCGGCGTAGAACAAGGACATCCTCAAATTCAGCTCTTTCTTTGTGTACCACTTCGAGAGGTAAAACAGGATGCCAGGGAAGAATGGAGCCTCGACGAAACCAAGAATAAGTCTGCAGGCGAGAATACCGGCAAAGTTGTGGACCATACTGGTCACTGCCGATACAAGACCCCAAGCGATGATGAAGAAGCCGAGATACCATGAAGGGCGACCGCAGTAGTTGAGCAACAAGTTCGACCTAAAAGGAACCCAGTCAGCAAACGACCCTTATTTTCGGGCTTCTCGATTTCAACTTACGGTAGCTGGGCTACAATATATGAGACGAAGAAGAGGGAGAGACCGATCTGGTATTGATTTCCAGTGAGACCCAAGTCTCTTTCAAGACCTTGCAGGCGAGCGGCTGCGTAATTATTACTAACGCACTGTCAGTGGTCTGCCCTGCAAATTGGACGCTCAAGCAGGTCTGCTCACCGATCGATATAGTTCATCAAATACACCAAAACCACCAGCGGCATAATTAAAAGATCAATCTTCTTGCGCAACTTCTTCTCGACCTCCAACTCCTCAGGAGTCAACACATTTGCGTCGTTGGGCACACCCTCCACAAACTCCTGATGCTTGCTGTACGACTTCTCATCCAAGAGATCATCATGATGATGGGTATGCGACGCCATATTCGGCGACGAGTAGAAAATTGTAAAGAGAAGCAGAGGAACACTGACAACGACCCAAAATAACGAAGAAACCCCCAAGCGCTTATATATGCAACCTCAACGTGGCCATGGCTTTCCGCCCAGACCTGGACCCAAGGCACTAGCTACAGAAACCGTTGTGGGTTTTCTAGGATGCACCCCCGCACAAGGCAGATCTGGGGTTAAACTATCGCGGGGTTGGCAGTCTTTTGACTGGGGTGCACGCGGCGGTTAGCGTGACATGCGCCTTTGTCTCTTTTTCTTGCTCGAGCCTGTTGGTCTGTTTTGTTCGGAAGAGGGTGACTGTCGCCCGTCCCTTACAAGCTCGACAGCTGTGGTACTGGACCGGACAGACGGCCCGACTGAAGTCCTGTGTAACAACCAACCTACGCTCTCTTCTTATCACGTCGCGACCTTGCAACTCTTCCACATACAGCAAAAGCAGCAAAGCAGAGGGGAAAGTAAACCGAATCAGCCAAGCAGACTTTGACAACGAGAAAGCAAAACCAGCCATCGGCCTCCGACGCCGTACCTCCACGCCGAACAACCCCGGTGTGGGGTACGGAGTTCGGCCTCCCTTTACGGTGAGAACACCGAACCCTCCCCAAAATATGTACATCACATGGTTCACGCATCATCTCGTGTGAATCAAACTTTATCTCCACTTCCCCTCCTTCTCTGGCGGCTTCTCCAATCTTTCGAACACTCCTCCACGAAGATTTCTGGTGACTACAGCGGTCATGAGAGGAAATGGACGGTCGCGAATGTGGTTACAGCAAGCTTTGGTGCCTCATGGCTTGTCATTTAGGCAAGACTTCTGGAGGCGTTGTTTGTCGGGCGAGCGCGGGTGCGCGGGACCGAAACGTGCAGGTCTTGGTATGATGGTAGAGGCATGACTTGTCAAGCCTCGTCGACTTGGCGGCTTACCTCCCTGCTCGGGTACGTTGACAACTTGAGAGTGTTGCTGAATGTGATAGCATGCCGGTATTTTACGACGAGGAACACAATGTTTGGGATACGACATCATCATCTGGCCATTCCATGAATGCCAGACCTTGCTCGCAGAAGAAAAGCATTACATTACCCAATGCCAAGGGGCCTCGAAGATCACCTCTTTCCCTCTCGAACGCACTACTGACTCTTGGTCCTCACACTTGCGTTGTGCTGCTCCCCTACCCTGCCTGCGGTCTAGCAAGGCGCGACGAGCGACGAGGTGCTTTCCTCAGCTCTTCTCTTTCCTCGGCTCGTTTCTTCTTCTTCTCGTCTTTCGTTTTCGCGCGTTGCCTTGTTCTCTCCTCCTCTCTCTTCGCTTCCCTCTCCGCTTCCTGCCTCTGTTCCTTCTCTTCCTCTCGCTGTCGCATCACCCTCTCAGCTTCTCGTGCTGCGGTCTGGATTCCAAGATACTCAGATAGACCCACGCGTACTTCTTCCTGACCGTGGAGCTCGACACTCGTGACATGCCAAAAGTTCGCTCTCAAACCTCTACGCCTTTGGGCGTTATCAATCTGGTAGCCTTCGCTCATTACGCACTGCTCAAGGAACATGTGATTCACGATGTACGAGAGTACACGATCCCATACTCCCGAGATTACCACGCCTGTGAGCTTCAGCCCCTTCAAAGATCTGCGGTTGGTCATCAGGCATCGTACGAGAGCGGTCTCAGACAAGGTTACCTTTGTCAAAGAGAGATTTTGAAGCGCATTGAACGCCGAAGACAGGACCTCCTTAGGCAACTTCGACAGGTGGGAGGCGAAGGGTCCGCAGTCTGAAGACAGTGAGAAGGTTTTCAGATCTTCGGAGTTGTACTGGACAACGACTGACAGCGCTTCTAGCCCTTCATAATTCAGTCGGCCATCTCTTGTGCAACACTCGAGCTCCACAGCGAACTCCTCGGCTTGGGTGAGGATTGTCTGGTGTTTCTGCCTGAAAGATGCGATGCTTTGAGGTGTCACGCTGTACTGCGGATGGTAATCAAGTGCGCCGACACCGATGATCACTTTTCCTACTTTACATTCGCTCACCGAGGCAGCTGCCATCATGAATCCCAGAGTTGGGATAAGATCAGGCGTCGAGGCTCTCAGATGGGATTGTAAGTTCTTTCCTTTGAACATCTTTCTGAGACCAATAGGTGAGTGAGAAGTCGTAGTGCGCTGCGAGGCAATGGCGATAGGCTTGTCAAATACTTTGAGAGCGTCAAAGATATCTGTCAGGATTTCGTGTAGCAGTCCAGAAGCCGTAAAGTCTGTTCTTCAACGATGATATCCATGAGCCATTGCAACTCGCCCTTAGCGGTCTTCATCTTCTTGCCGTCTCCCGCATTTAGACCGTGCGTCAAGTCTTTGGCTCTGTCAGAGAGCAAGCACTTGTTGACGCGAGCGTTGAGCAGTTGTACTTTCTTCCCCTGGGGTCCGAAGACAGGATGACGACAGATATCCACCAGGGCCTCCAGGCTCTCCTTGGTGACCATGACGAAAGGATCTTGGAAGTAGCGTTTCGCAAACTCTTTCGTAGCAATTGCATGAAGCTCTTTACAGCTGACCCGGACAGCAGCCAAGTTGTTTGCTGAGAGAGTCTTGTCGGCAAAGACCATGGCAAGGACTTCATTGGGCATGGACAGGATGAATAGGTCGCTGGGAGGAGCCGAGATGACCATGACTGCTTCCAGACTCTCCTTTGTGACCATCTTGAGCGGCTTCTGAGGGTAGTGTTCCACGAACACTTTGGCAGCAATGGCGTGTAATCTTCGAAAACCGAGTAGGAGAGCGGCGATGTCATGGACGGCGAGGTCCGTGTGGGCGAAGATCATGGCGAGGAATTTGTCGGGGAGGGAGAGAAGACCTGACGAGGTGGAACGATGAGGAGATTGCGTGGTAGCATCCATGACAGAAGTAGCGATGGGTGGGATGTTGACGGTTCTGAGTGGCTTCCTGATAGAAGAGGCTCAGTCAGTAAGTGCTAGAGAAGGGAAAAGTGGAAAGAACGTACATGGTTGTTAATCGTGAGTGTATGAGACTGTAGTCCGATGGCGTCTCCAGCGTCAAGTGCCGGAGAGGAGAGTCGTTGTCGATAGGAAGCACGAAGGTCGAGATGCTGTGGGGATGATAAGAAGTGTCGCCAGCCTCGAGCAAAACCAGAGGTGAGATGACTTATAGGTAGGGGGAAGGTACATGGAACTCAATGTCGACGAGTGGTTGATTGGAAAAAGGAATAGAGAGGTGAGAGGGCGGCAGAAGGAACAAGTACGAGCCGGTAACACATTGTGTGACGCGCCGTATTGCGAATGTTGTGTTAATCTACAAAGTAGGTGATAGGCTTGAGTCAGATGGCCCAACACTTTCACAGCTTCCAGGAGCGTCGACAGCTGTCTTCCTCTTGCTTTGCCAACCTCGGGTGTGTCTCACATTCAGAGATGGAAGATTCTGTGTGTTTTGTAAGCAATTGATTGCTGCATAGATGACCTAGAATACAAGGATATGTGGGTAAGATGGATTCGCAACGCAAGTGTTTTCTCTCTACTTCCATTGTCTCCAGACTCACGTGCCCTCGATTTTTCTTCTTGATACACGCGCAGTGTCTCTCCGTTATCCTCAATATCCATCGAAAGCTTGAATGTTTGACTTTTGAATCCTTCTCTCCTCCAAGCAATCCGTCAAAGAGAAATCTTTTCTACTTCGTCTTCGCTGTTCCAGCAATTAGGTTCTCACTGGGGTTAGATTGTCATATCACAGACGACTTTGCGTCTCTGTCTTCTTGGTTTACCGGTCAAATCTCTTCGTTCGAATCCTAAGAAGGTCCCCACCATCTTCAACGCTTTCCTTGCCGCTGAACCGAATGCTCCTTTTGTGCCAGCACTTGAGAAAGAAAAGTCCGTTTCCCGACTTGTTGTTTGAATTGATCTCGAAGAAACTCCTCATGTGTAGTTTCTCTAGCTTGAGCTCCTTGCGCATCCACAGGTAGCACTCCTTCCAAGATTCAAGCAGAGTGATACCGACAATTCGACTTCCTGAAGGGCGCCACTGTGGTGCTGGAACAGCTAAAGCATGGTCTCCATCCTGATTGCGACTTCCCGCAGAACAAGGACATGAAGCTTGGATTTAGGTTCGAATTGAAGCAGTCGGACGATGTTGTCGAGGAATGAGATGCCCACATTCTTTCCTATCTCGGTGCATCCCGCGGTGAGGATGAACTCACGCAAGTTCGGCGCGGCATAGAACAAACGCATCACAGAATCGCCGTTCTCTCGACCACGTAGCGACAGAGAATCGAGATCTAGATGCAGTGAGCCCAGACGCCAGTAAACAGCCGTAGGATTTTGTAGAGGGCGGGTGTAGTCTTAGGGTCTAACCCTGTGTTGATCAGGGGCACATTGTTGCGTAGGTTGGCTGATGCATGGAAGATATACTGCAAGTGATGTATACATAATTTTAGTACATATGATTTTCAGACGTTCACATGTCTGTCTTCACGTGGTACTCCTGACCTTTAGTTTCGCAACATGGTCTCGAGAGCTTGAATGGGTGTGCGACTTGGTGCAGCAAGCGCGATGATCTTTTTGCTGGTGGGAGAGCCAGAGAGTGAACATTGGGCATTCCATAGAGGAATACATCCAGCCTTGATCGACGATAAGACTTTCTTTGGGTATACTCCCGAACTAGCCAGATCATCAATCCAGGACACATCCTTGTATTCCACGGTCTCCACTTTGACGTTGGCAAAGCTTTCCACCAATTCGAGAATGTCCTTTCCGTTGATATCTTCTGGACCGCTGAGAACGTAGCGAGCTCCGTTGTGGGGAGTGACATCATCCAATGTGAGGAGATGGGCGCCAACTTTCCCGACATCGCGCGGATCAATCATAGCCACAGCGACGTCTTCAGCGACGTTCGTCTTCAAGACCTCTTGATTTCCTGTCCTGCGATATGCCTTGATCCACTGAGCGGCCGAGGAAAGGTACATTGCGGTGAAAAAGTTGGGCTGCAGCGATGTCCACTGCAGACCTCGAAACTCGGTCTGGTCTAATAGGTTCTCAATTGCCCAGTGCGAACGTCCGTAGTAGACAGGGTTGGTGGGACCAACATATTTGACGTTGGTTGAGACCTTGACCACATACTTGACGCCGGCCTGAAGAAGGGCAGCGTAGAAGGCTGACTCATCTGCAAATTGGCTGGGCTCATTGTGAGGTGCGATGTACGCCCTGACGACTTCATTTTCACGAAGCCAGTCAGCATCTATCTCGGTCCAGTCCTTCTCCGCCATGTTGACCTTAGGGAGAGCGGCGAGCTACTGAGCGGCGTGGCTCTCCAAATTTCGAGTGAGGCCGAGAATGCGATGATCCGACATGGTCTTGCTGTTTCGTAGAAGCTCTGGTAGAGTGTGGACGACGCTCTTGCCAGTGTTGCCGGTAGATCCAACAACAAGAATTGTGGGAGCCATGATGATCTTGAATTAGGTCGTGAATGCGTGCCAATACAGTTAATATCTGTTTGTTGATCTGACTTGTTCTGGTTGAGGGAGCAGCCACCTTTATATCAGACGACTCTCACCGACTTCGTCAGACGCGAGGACACAATTTTCGAACTTTCTTGGGCTTACCAATCCCTGGAACTTCTCGAAGCTCTGAGGCAAGATAGTGCCGGGATTAGCAATGCTATTCGTCATTGGAGACTGAGTTTCTCCGCTCAGCGTAAGTGAAGCACCGCTTTGCTCCACGAAGGTGCAGCCACAACGGTGAGCTTCTGGCCGAACCCTAGGGGTCAATCTTCGGTTCCGGCGGAAGACCCCGCCTTTTTTTTTTATGCAAATCCGAAAACTGAATAAAGGACCGCGTCCCCAGTCAAAAAGCGCTGCAGTCCTCTCTTTTCCAGGTCAATTGGGTGACTCAGACATAGAATTGGCTAGAACTTCAGTCGATCAAGTGGCCAAAGTGAGCGCCAAACTATTTGCTTCCTGCCTGAGTCGTCTCCTGACTCGGCTGCTTCCAACTTCCCCCTTTGAGTCAAGGTACAGCAATTCGTGTACGCTCCAAAAGCTGCGACTGCGATCCGGGTGAGCTGGATGTCCCTGCTCCACAAAGCTGACAGACCGCTCTAGTAAGACTTATGACTTTGCCGGGGTCAAGAATGGTAGCTAGAGATACGACGGACTAGGTGTGTAGACTAATTATAGGGTGGCTACAGACTTTTTCTATTACCTTAAGGCTATGCCGGGCTAGAATGGTATATAGCGAAGTGAAAAATCTCTATACGAATACACAAATTATAGCTAGCGGTAGTTCCTTACACGTCAGACGAAGAGCTTAAATGTCCGCTTTGCTCAGATTCTCGTCGCCGAGAACGCTGCCGAGGACCTTGTTTAAACACGTAAGCAATCTAGATAGAGTCGTAGAGCTATAGGTGGACCTGTCGGTTTGCGCTGTCAGTCTCGACCGTCGCGTCTGCTGCTGAGACAGACCAACGAATCATTGCACTTAGAAACTCGCAGCCGGAGATCTTTGTGTATTTTCGGTGAATTGGTTGATGTGAGGGTGAAGTTGGAAGAAGCTGGGTTGCTAGAGAGTAATGCTTTCGTGACCAAGAGGATGAATTACCGGACGCTGCGGCTGTCGGTAATCGATCGAGGATGATTGAGAGCAGACGCTGGCGAGCAGTCGTATATGCTGTGTGAGACTGAAGCTCAACGTGTCAGCTACCAGTGTGCGGATGAATCGTGCGGTGCGTGTAGTGTTACACTCAGTCCTTGAGCGATCACTGTTTTGGTTCGAAAGAGTGATGCAATCTTGTCAATCTCGCAGCCTAGATTTACGCTTTGTGGCATGCAGACGTGACGACCCGGCCCAGTAGTGAGGATGAAGACAGCCGTAGATATCTCCGTTGATGTAGATTCTCAGATCGAATGGAACATGGAGGCCGAGTGTCGGCTTGGGCACGAAAGGTAGCACTGCCAATACGCGTCGAATGATGGGGTTCACGTGGAGAAGGAAGCAACGGTTTAGGCTTCCCATGAGATTTTCGCAAGAGTGGACACAGCAAGAGTGCTTCTCGCTGTGTGAATCGCATTTGGAAAAAGAGCAGAAAAAGCATGATTTGTTGCCTGATCTTTTCAAAGTGCCCTCCACAATCACACAAATCCCTGCGTAATTCCAGCTTTGCCATTATTTTCGCTCCGAAACACGAGTCAATTGGTCATCGATGCCGAAGGATAAGGACGTATGTCGACGAGTGCCTGTAAGCTGTACTGGTTGAATATGATTTATGGCCAGAACAGTGACCTCTCCATGGTCTTTATGTGCTTCAGTAACGATGGTCCTGCGAACGGCAAGTAAATTATCATCAAAGCTGTCGCTAGGGCCACCAACAGAATGAAGAGAAAGATCGATGATGGGGAACTCCGTCCACATGGAGCCATCGAGCACCCCTCATAGAGTTAGGTCTTGTGCGAGACCTAAAACTAGTGCAAAGCATAAAGACTTAAATCTGCCGTTCATCTCCCCAAAACGGCTTTTCGCCATGTCGAGTAGCTAGCGCCAACGAATCAAGCCCAAGGCGTCGACGCTGGAGTTGGGTCCGCGGTCCTTTCGCTGTGCGGTACCGAGACACCTCAAGCTGTCCCAGCACTAGTCCTTGGGCGCTGGCTTATTCGCTTACCAGGAATTACCGTAGCCTACGAAATTGATGATTATACATGTCGGCGCCTATTTCGATGACATGAAACGTCCATTGAGCAAAGCTCTAGGCAAAGTTGAGGCGACAGTTTTGGTTGCAATGCATTCTCCAGGGACTGACAACGAACTTACCCGAGGCATATTTAGCCATTGAACAGGGTCATTTATGGGCTGATGGAGCATTAGCGCTGGAGAATGCGGGCTACATCCAGCTCCATCTTTCTTCCCCGCTCAAGAGATGTCATGAGTGTATACGGGTATCTGAGGTTCACTTCGATCTGTGCACGGATGAATGACGAGCTGCGCCCCAACGAAAGAAAGTCACTCCGGAAACACATACAGCACTTTAACTCTGCAGCGGCCATCGCTGATACTGCCTCTAGCGCACTCATTGTTCCATGATGTTGAATCACTCATATTTGTCGTCGAATCAAACAATGAGGGCTCGTGACGAAAGTCTATTGCAGGACGGGAGACTTGAACTTTGCGACACGGCAACGACGAAGCTTGACTGTAACACCCGTAATTTAAAGTCTATCACATGAAACGAGGCTTTTTGTCTCGGCACCCAAACAGGCATGAGCATAGTAGTGTGTATACCCGGCGTAGGATCCGCATGACATAGCGTTGACTCAGCTCAGAGAACGAGAGGAGAATAGAAGGTCATATCCGGCTGCACAGACCATTTTTTCGAGCATGAGCAACTAGAACTTCAAGCATGAATTGGTCTCCTACATATGGACAGGGCTTGAGGCTGCTTGCTATTTGAGTTTATATCTGGGGAAGGTATATTGAGCTGTGTGATGATTTGGTCCCAGGGTTGTGAAAGATCCGAGCTGGCTGAACGCGGATGTAGGTAAGGCATGCATGTGTGCTTGGACCTTGGACATCCTGTCTGCATTCCCAGCGTTCTGAAAATCCATCGTCGAAATAATTGACCTGAATGAGATATTTCGGTTCTGCGAAGCCCTGGGTGTAGATTGGGGAAGGAAAAACTCCTTGGGACTTAACTGCCGATCGTATCTCTGGACACTTCGAGGTTCCAATACTGTAGTGTCGAAATTCATCGAGGATGGAGATACTTTCGTCACCCCTTGACCACTGGGAACGTCCACCAAACGCGCAATGTCAGAAGACTCGAGATCTGATGGAGGATATCTCACATCAAGCTCTTTGCCCCTTCGCTCACGATATTGCTTATATCGTCGACTGTACCACCAATTCTTGATCTTGTTCTCACTGCGATTCACAAGTTGTTTCGCGATGTATGCCCAGCACTTCCCTTTCTCGAGGATGATCTTATCTATCAGGAAACACTCGTAGCTGGTGAGCGGTCCATGGTTGAGACCTGGTCGTAAGTGCTGATAGTATCGTTCGGCGCATTGCTTGGCTGTTCGAGTGCCTAACATGTCCGAGACTCGAAACCAATGGCAGGGTCCACAAGCATTTACGATGCTCAGTAAGATGCTGTCTTCTTCCTCGGTCCAGGTGCCTTTGCGATAGCACAGCATTGCTGGTCGTTGCGATGTAGTATTGAGTTGATATAAATAAATATGGAGGTAAGGAATTGCGGGGATGGAAATCGATGGACAAGTGACCATGTTTTCACTGGGAGGGTGCTGACTTATAGCAATATCGAGAGCATTGACAGAATGACTTTGTTGGAGTCGTTGACACTGGTAATGGTGAATGGCTCTAGGCATCCAAAACAGGCTTCACTATTGACGGAGACGAGGATTTCCGGGAATAAAGAAGACCCAACCGTTGGCTGAATCGCTCGTTATCATTGCTGGGTTTATGTGGAGATAGCATAAGCTGGGGACTATCAGCCATCAGTATGATAACGAAACTTGTCTCGCCTAGCGATGGCTGTTAGCTCAAACCTCTTTGGACGATAACATTGGTATGAGATAGAAGCAGCCAGTCCGACACAGTCTACGAGTCACTCTGAGTGTGAAATACTGCCGTGGCTGTGGAGGGAAGAACTTTCCAATGGGAAATGATGGCGTACCAAGTTGCGCATCGCGGACCTGCCTCCGGTCTGTCTAGAAATTGAGCGGAATTTAAGCCAGTGTTCGTATAGTGTTCGGATGCAGACGTCAACCGTTTGCGAAATACGACCTTGCCCTAGAACGCCGCGTGGAGGAATATTCTGTAGTGACAAGTGAGAGGTCATTAGAATGTTTCGCGGTTCGATATTCGTGCCTGTAGAACGGTCGAGCAGTATCGAAAAGCAGTGCTCTCTTTCGTCGGGCGGCGCAGGGATACTTGTTTATATATGACCCCGCTCAACACAAATATCGCCAGTGTCATACTATCCTGGGGTTATCGAGATCGCGCGTCAAGTCTTTGAGAAATTAGTCGCAGAGCACCAGTATTTCCTTTGAGTCATCTGCATCACTGCATGCCCCATAATCAGCAGTAGTTTTTTGTCGGCGCGAGACAGATTGAGCAACGAAAAGGCCTGTGACATCTTTCTTGCGTCGCTGACGTTCAACTTCGTATTCAGCTTTCAACGGCCTCCATGGGTCGCCCGACGTTATTAAACGATATTCAGGTCGTATATCTTGACCTTATATTGTTTCTTAGCAAAATTTGGCGATGGTTCATTCCACTACAGCGTGGGCGACGACACATTGGCCGCGTAACAGGTGATCCATAAGATGTCAAGATACGCAGCGTCCTAGATCTCAAGATCATCTTGCGCCCCTGTCGCCTTATCGTCTTATCGTTTTTGCTTATACACTCTCACGTTGATCCAGTCTCTTGTCAAAAGTAACCCATCACACGGTCAATCTCTGATGCGCGGGCGGTTTCCTGGATACATCACCCTCTACTTTGTGGTTATCACAATCAGCATTATCTATACAATCGCGCATAGTTTCCTGGATCAGAGGATGACTGTACAAATGGAAGATGTCTTAGCAGAAAGACTCCCGATGTTTTGGACGCAGGCTTCATTCATCGAATACTTTTCTGACCACTATTGTCTGGAAATGCTCCAGTTTGCTCTTGCAGCTGCCCAATACAAGGAGCGCTATGAGAATGCTCTAAGTGCCTCTAGCCGCAAATTATCTTTACCATCTCGAGACCTTCAAGATCTGATGCACTCGTGGGTCTCACTCGTCGACACCTACCTCTTACCCGGTAGCGAGTGCGAAGTCAATCTACCCTCCCAGATACGCGATCCGATTCTCAGAGTTCGTCTGCAGAAACGCGCTGCTGATCCCCAAGTCCTTGAACCAGCCATACAGGCAACATGGGAGATGATGGAAGGGCTGGTTCTAAGCTCATTTCGTCGCGAGGTGCCGCCACAGACCTGCCTTGTTGAAGGAAGCTATATGCCGTGTCACTATGACATACCGAGCATGCACACCGGATCCGAAAAAGGCTGCGGGGCGAGATTGTTGAGGACCTTGCAGAGCGCTGGACGGAGAACTCGAACAGTCTTTGGCGCACTCTTTGACCTCTTTGCTCGACACCATGTGTCTCGCTCTCGTGAACATGCAAGAAGGTCTTCTTGCTAAGACCAAAGACCGGGGGTGTGAGGTCCAGCCTTTGTGTATAATTTGTGACTTGTATAATGGTCATAATCAATCTCATCAACACTTAGACGATTAGTACCAAGATCGCCCATAGCTGAGACCTATCATTGAGCACGCTCTGGTCGTTGTTTCGAACACGCCTTGATGGTCCTGTTTTGTTGGGTTTCCTGCTGCTTCTCCTCTCGAACAATGTCGACTTTGCGATTGACATGCGCTCGCGCGACCGCTGGAGTTTGGATCGATGGCATCCAGAAGTGGGCTCAGCAGTGCCATTGTAATCCATGGTTTTAATCTCGTCGAGCCTGGCAGGTGGGGTGGCGTGAACATACATGTAAGTCAAATCTTCCACGTCGCGTTCAACGAACCGAAAGCGTGGGTGGGTTGCCCTAACAGCTTTACCTTGGCAACAAGACCGTGGTGTAGAGAGCACTGCCCTGGTATCATACCTTATCGCTCCCTACCGGACATCCATAGAGATTTAGAAACTCCAGGTTCCACTTTTCAGACCTCGAGAGAGCCCTGAAGACGTTTAGATAATCATGAAGTGTCTCGCTCCGACCGGAGTGTCACAGATGCGCATGATCTATTGCGCCCTCACAAATCTTGATGTGCCCAGGTGAAGTGTGACTGGGGAAACCGGCAGTGCAGGGCACCGATACGAAGGCCAGCTTTTATGTGTAGACTGAGATCATTGAACGTTGTCTGCTATCGCTCGCTACCGAACTTGTTCAAAACATCTATCTCATCCGTGTATCATACGGTGACTGCCTGACGCTTCGACATATGTTCCTTTTTTAAGCTTTGTGAGTACTTATGCTAAGCTCTCTTTCATAAATATTATTCCATTGCGTATTCGCTCATCGGACTCCCATTGCAGATAAGTGTCAGCCTCAATTGCTCGATCTCCCTTTCCAGCTGTCGAATGTACTCACTCGCACTAAGTAGGATCTCCGCCTTGCTAGGCTTAGGGATCTGACCCACCCGAGCCGGCTGAGTCGTCTGGATATACGGAATCGTGCTAGCAAGTTTTTGGAAGGCAGAGACGATGTTATCACGGTAGCGTTGCTCTACCCCCATGTGGGTTGTACGTCCACGCCGTCGTCCTTTGTTGGCTCTGTTTGCAGGTTCGGAAGTCTCTTCCATGAACTCAGGAGAGTCATCGACTTCTGGACTTGCTAGTTCGTGAAAAGGAAGTGGCTGAGTCGATAATTGAGAGGGCGTGAGGTGTTGAGATGCGAAAAACTGGAAGCGCCTGGTCTGTGTCGTGCAAGTGTTATTGTATGCAGCAGCGAGTAGAGAGTCGATGTCGCAGTAGCCAGTCATACTATTGATACCCGCATCAACTGACATGCCGATGTTCTCCTGGACGGTGGGATGTTGGGAGTTGTACAGATGAGTCGAGATAGGTTGCGTACGACACAACTGAGGTCTCGAAGGCCGTTTCCACGGTATGTTGGTTTGGAACGTGGACGTAGGTTCGTGCTCGGAACCTGGAATACCGGAGTGCGCAAACGATTGCAGCTGAGAGGACTGAGACTTGCAAAAGCTCTCGAAAGGGTCATCGGGCGCGCTGGCGTAACCTGAATCATAAGGTGTGGGTGTTCTTGACAGCAGGGAGGACACATTGTGGCCATACGTTTGTTAAACGCAGGAGTCTATCGAAAGAAAGTCCATAGTTATTGTCGCGAAGACCGGTATATGAGAATACTGAGGGACAGATGTTGAAGTTAGTTTGCCGAGCCACTTAATATATATCTACCAGACTCGATATATATGGTAGCCTTTATTTAGTCCGTATACGATTCTCTAGTCTACGGCTACCCCGGCCGAGACGCTACCGCTTCCTTACTAGCTCGCGACTTTTACTAGCCGCTATAATCTAGGTACGTAAGGCAGTTCTTAAGGAATTACGACTACTATAGATGTAATAAAGTATAGAGAGAGTATAAGTACGGACTCCTAAGACTACTACCGGTCCCCGACTGTTTCTTCTAGGAGATCTCTATAGATTTTATAACAGATTTACCCGACTTATAAGGTAGCTAGTACCTCTAGGTTATTAAGGATCGTCTATCTAAGTAGGTCGTATTAGAGGCGATACCTAATATAAAAGCGGAGGACTACGCTATAAAGTTTATAAACTACTAGGTAAGATACTATAGTATACCGAGCGCTATTATAAGTAATAAAGGAACGAATTAGATAAGTACCTTCTAAATAAAGCTTTACCGACTAGTTAGTATATAGCGGAGATTAAGCTCCGCTTACTACCTATAAATAGACGGAGGCCCTAAGAGACTAAACTAAGAAGCCTAAATATACCTCTAGAACTTCATTAACTAGGAGTAGTCTAACTAGAAGAAATAGCTCTCTACTATAGAACTAGCGCTAAATAGCTATTACTATGTAAGATTAGAAATAAGCCTATTCTTCGCTATATATAGATACAAGAAAGGCTAAGGTAGTAGCTATTATAAGTATAGATTAAGGTCTAAAATTAGAAGTAAAGAGGTATTTACTTACTAAGGTAAGTTACTTTACTAACGTCGACGCTAGTATTACTTACTATTACGATCTACTATTAGTTAAAGGTCCTTACCTACTAAGAAAGTAAGTAAGATAGCTATATACCGATCCTTACGTACTTAGCGGGTAAGTTAACCTACTAATAATATAGTTAGGGTTACTTATTTAGCTTACCTACTTAGCGAGTAAGCTATTGTTACGATCCTGCCAATGACAGGGTCGCGCAGCCTGCTCTGTTGTTCCCCGCACCTTAGCGGAACAGAGCACTCTGCAGGACATGCCATCTACTCTGCTCTGCTCTGCTGCTCTGCTCTACAGAGCATAACAGAGCATACAGAGCAACATGCATACACTCATTATTTATTAGGTATATAGGTAGGCAGGACGACCTTAGGTAGTCCTGCGTTCAACTCAATTAGTTATTCTAACAGTCCCTTTAGTATACACTACTTTATACACTACCTGCTTCACCTCGCTTGACACTCCGCTTTACGAGTCTAACCCCGTGACCTGTTATCTTATCTAAGATAGTTGGCTATAACAACTTTAAACGCCCTCAGAATAAGTCACTTAAGTAACACCACCCCGAGAGGTACACCCAGCGAGGCTGGTGGAAACCGCTCCACTAGCACTACTCGTGACGATAGCAAAGTCGCTAAGCCCGACCTCTACTATAGAGACCGCTAGGGGCTTAACGATTGGCTTAACCAGATGGATCTTTACTACATCTTTACTCCTATAGAGGAAGCTAAGAAGACTATCTTTGCTAGTACCTATCTCCGTAGAAGAGCCTAGCACTAGATGAAACCGATACTTTAGAAGTTCCTCGACAAACGTAAGGACACTAACGGGATTATAATGAGCTTTGTCAAGTTTAAGACCGAGATACGCCGTATCTTTAGCATCTCTAACGAAGACAAGGTTACTATACGCCTTATTTAGCACATCCGTTAGCACACTTTAGCATCCGAATATGCCGCTAAGTTCTAGGAGTACGCCTAAGTCACCGATTAGGATGACTCTGCCCTTATAACTATATATCGACGTAGTCTGAAGGAAAATGTTAAAGACGAACTTATGCGAGCCGGCATAAAAATCGAAGATCTAGATAATCTTATCCGTATAACGATCGAAATCGACGACAATCTTTACGAACGTACTATAGAACGACGCTATGACGTAGCCCCCCGAGGCAAGTCTAGTTACGTCCTATACCGTAATCATAAAGGAAAGAACAACTTTGGTAGACGTAACTAGTACTAGGATCCCTACGGACCCTAGCTAATGGAACTAGACGTTACCGAAGATCGACGATCGAATAGGAAGAAGCAGTTTAAAGGGAAGAGTTCGATAACTTACTATAGATGTGGTAAGAAAGGCCACATAGCAAGGGATTGTCATTCGAAAAACAAAGTGCCTCGAAGACAATTTAATATAATGCAGCGCCGCCCTAACGTCGGGCTAGAGCGCTAGGAACTCGAGAAGCCGAAACCGAAGATTAAGAATCTTTAATATGATTACTATGGAAGGCTTAGCTGGACCGCATGCTACGACGACAGCTGCTTAATCCACTATAGTTCTAAGATAGGATCTAGATGGTTTCCCTCTCAGCTAAAGGGTAGAGGAAAAGGCTACTATAATGTTATTACTAGGAAGGATGACCTCGAGGAAGGAGAAATTAAAGAGGATAGTATCGAAAGTAATCCTAAGGAGGACACTACCGATAGTAAGGAGGAATCTGAAGAAGAATCTATCGATAACGACTATAATTATCTTTATAATAGTAAGGAAGGCATCGAAGTACTTTATACTTATGTCCTATCGTGTTTTACTAAGATGTTTAACGTTATGATTAAACATGGAGAGGAAGCCTTCCTAAAGATTAACGGACAAAGATTCTTACACCCTTATAACTTCGATAACATGCTAGATTAGATCCGTAAGGCATTTTAGGAATATCGATTAATGGTAGTCGACTACGACTTTAAGGCTTTCATTTAGGAAAGGCCGCTACTCGGAAGTACCTTTACACCTACAGGATATATCATTCCTACTAGAGAATGTGTTAATAGAAGTATGCGAGATGGCATTAATTTGCTACGATCTCGATACGGATAAGCTTAATAACAGCAACGAGTGCTGTATAAACGACACCTCTACGAACTCGAAATAGGAACTAAAAGTAACGGTAAAGTCACCTTTGCGAACCTACCTATTAATATCGATTCGGGAAAAGAGTAGATTCTTGTAGTAAGGGCAGCTAACGAGAATGCAACACGATCTAAGCCCTAGCATTAACATCATTAACAACGGTGTTTCGTACACTAATTACCGTATAAGGAAAACGACTGTACGTAATAATAGACTCTAGAGCAAGCGGAAACTTTATATCTANATCGGCAGTCGCTCGATTCGGAATAGCTACCCGATCGAAAGAATACGGATACGACCTAATAGCGGTAGACGGCTTAGCGTTACCTAGCGTATTAGAGGAAACGGTACCTCTAAGGATTATTACCTAACGGCACTATAAGGACATCATCTTAGACGTTATAGAAATGGCTAATTACTACATCGTCCTAGGTATGCCCTAGTTAAGGTAACATAACCCGGCAATCGATTAGATATCACGATTGTTAAGGTTCGAGGAGTGCGACTACGTAGTCGACTCGCGACCTACGCACCGGCAGCGTTCGGTAGTAGATAAGAGGAAAGGGCGAAATTAGGCTATGATAGTATGTGTTGCTATTACCTCGACTAAGGCATTAGCAAAGAAGCATAATACCGGCTCCGTAGGCACCGATCTTAGAGGTTAGACGGGCTACGAAGCGAGAGTTATTAAAGGAAGTTACGTACCTTCTAATATCCCTAAATAATATAGCAAATGGAAACGCTTGTTTTAGGAAGAGGAGAACGTAAACGCGTTACCTAGGCATCAGCCGTAGGATTACGAAATTAGACTCGAACTAGGGAAGTAACCTANATTTAGACCTATCTATACGTTATCCGAAAAAGAACTTAAGACGCTTCGAGAATACCTAGACGAGAACTTAGTACGAGGATTCATCCGAAAATTAGAATCCCCTATAGGTTACCCGATTCTATTTGTACTAAAGAAAGACGGCAGCTTACGACTATACGTCGATTACCGAAAGATTAACGATATTACTATTAAGAATCGTTACCTATTGCTAAATATTAAAGAACTATAAGACCGCCTTTCGAAGGCTAAGTAGTTTTTAAAGATTAATCTTAAAGGAGCCTATAACCTTATCCGAATGAAGGAGGGAGAAGAATGGAAGACTGCGTTTCGAACACGCTACGGGCACTATAAGTACCTAGTTATGCCATTTAGTCTTACTAACGCCCCGGCTACCTGTTAGATGATGATTAATAACACGCTACGAGAATACTTGGATAGGACCGTTGTCGCATACCTCGACGACATCCTAATCTATATAGAAGGAAACCTGGAATAATACGTAAAAGATGTATAACAAGTCTTAACTAAGCTTTAAGAACGGAGACTTAAGGCAAACCTAAAGAAATGTAAATTTCACGTTAAGGAAACTGAATTCCTCGGCTTTATTATAGGAGTCGACGGCATCTGGATTAATCCTACGAAAATCACATCTATTAAAGAATGGCCTACTCCGAAGAATCTTAAAGAAGTATAATCGTTCCTTAGACTTGCTAATTATAATAGGAAGTTTATATTAGGTTATTCCTAGACAGCGTTACCGCTCGTAGAACTTACGAAGTAAGATACTCTATTTATATAGAAAGAACGGCAATAGAAAGCTTTCGAAGCACTTAAACAGGCATACATCGACGGACCTACTCTAAGAATGTTTAACTTAGGAAAGCCAGTCTATATCGAGACCGATACATCCGACAGAGCGATTAGAGCATATCTTACGTAAGACTACGAAGGGAAACGACATCCCGTAGCTTACTACTTACGTAAGATGACACTAGCAGAACAGAATTACGACATTCATAACAAAGAACTTCTCGCTATAGTCGTAGCCCTATAACATTAGAGAGTTTACGCCGAAGGAGCCCCCTTACTCACTATCCTTACGGACTATAAGAACCTCTTAACCTTTATAACTACTAAAGTTCTTAACCGTAGGCAAGTGCGATGGTCGGAACTTCTCGGTTAATACAAATTTAAAATCTAGTATACACCGGGTAAGGACAACGGTAGAGCGGACGCGCTTAGCAGAAGAATTGACTATATAGAAGGTAAGGAGGCTATTATATATAGCATCCTCTAAACTAATAAAGATGGAACACTTAGCGCACGGACATATGAGTTTAATGCCGTGTTGCGCATTATAAAGGATGATAAAGAGGAGTTTCCTATCTCGTACGATAAATACTAAGTACCTAAACGACATTAGGAATAGTGCATTAAGGACCACTACGATGACCTAATATACGGTTACTCTAGTATTACTAAAACAATCGAGGTTATATAACGCAACTTTGCCTTCCTATAGATGAAAGCAAAGGTTATAGTATACGTTTAGAAATGCCGTAGCTATTAGATGAACAAGTCGTCTAGACATGCGAAATATAGAGAGATTCAATTTATGGACCCACCGCTGTAGCCTTAGGACGAAGTCATAATAGATTTTATTACTAGCTTACGTAGTTTAAACCGCGCTAGACGCTCTAAACTATGTTAGCAGTTTAACTCGATACTGGTTATAGTCGACAGACTTACGAAGTATACACACTTCATTCCCTGTTTGAAATCGATAATAGTAGAGGAATTAGCATACTTAGTTCTAGACAGACTAATTAGGTATTACGGGATCCCTAAGTCCTTTATTACGGATCGTAATAAGCTATTTACGTCAAATTACTAGAAGACACTCGTCTCTGTAATCGGTATCAAACATAAGCTCTTAACCGCTTACTACCTATAGACCGACGGTTAAACCGAAAGAGCGAACTAGACGCTCGAGGCTTACCTACGACATTATGTTAACTACGCTTAGGATAATTGGGTTAACTACTTACTAATAGCACAACTGGCGCTAAATTAACAGGTTTCTGCTACAACAGGAATTACGCCATTTTATGCTAATTTTGGAAAGCACCCTAATCTATTTATAGAACCTAGATTATAGCATCTAAACGCAGACAGAGCAATGACTACTAGCGACTAGCTAAAGGAGTTATATAAGCAATTACGGTAAAAAATACTATCATCCTAGGACGGTTTACGACGAAACAGACAAAAATTAAAACCGGATCCTTAGCTAAAGGAGGGAGATAAGGTATATTTACTTATAAAAAACTTACGATCTTAACGGACGACAAGAAAACTGGATTATATTAAGGTTGGACCATTTTTGATTTCAGAAGTCAGAGGACCAGTCAACTATAAACTCTAACTTCCTAACGATGCTAAAATACACCCGGTCTTTTATATATCACTCCTTAAACCGGCAGACCTAGAAACACCGTTATAGACAACATTCTATTTCTAGATAGAAGAAGACGACGAATTCGAAGTCGAAGAAATACTGGAATAACGGGGTTAGCGATACCTTATAAAATGGAAGGGTTACCTACACTCGGAAAACACTTAGGAACCAAAGAACAATCTTAGGAACTGCTAGAAACTTCTGTAGCAGTTCTAGCAGAATCGACACTCTAGAAATCGGAGGACAAGTCGAAACTACCATTAATAGCATTCTAAGTCTCTAGACCCAGCGATAAGCTAGGAGTATTAGCAGGGAACTCGAGCAACGCCGCGTCAACCTCTTCTTATTCGACGCCTGCGTACTCGGCAGCTACCGCTTCCTCCTCTTTCTGGTCTAGAAGGTCGAGCTGTTAACGAAGACGCATCTTACGAGCGAACGCTGTTTGCTAACGCTCGCGCGCTAAATCCGCTTCTTTCCGAGCCTGTTCTTACGTATAGTACGTATCCTTAATGGCATCGCGTAAACGCTTACGCTCTTATTTTAGGCGATCCTATTCGGATTGCGACACACGGATATCGCACCTCTAATTGCGACGAAGACATTCACTACATTTCCCGGACCTAACGTAGACCCGACAGACGCGGTTGTGCTTTGTATATGTGGCGTACGGCTTTACTATAATGGTTCCTCTTTCTTCGATATAGTCGGCGAGTCTCTTACGACGTTTAGTACTGTTGTCTTTAGGCATAGCGGAAAGAGTCTATTGCTTACTAAGGTGGAATTTAGAGATAGCAGCTGATTATGTACGTTAGCGTCGAGACGACGCTAGTACGGAAGGGGGATAGTGTTACGATCCTACTAATAACAGGGTCGCGTAGCCTACTCTATTGTTCCCCGTACCTTAGCGGAATAGAGCACTCTGTAGGATATGCTATCTGCTCTACTCTGCTCTGCTGCTCTGCTCTATAGAGCATAACAGAGTATATAGAGCAATATGCATACACTTATTATTTATTAGGTATATAGGTAGGTAGGACGACCTTAGGTAGTCCTGCGTTTAACTTAATTAGTTATTCTAACAGTCCCTTTAGTATACACTACTTTACACACTACCTGCTTCACCTCGCTTAACACTCCGCTTTACGAGTCTAACCCCGTGACCTGTTATCTTATCTAAGATAGTTGGCTATAACAGCTATAAGGTAAATTATTACTTCCTTACGTTATAAGCTAGTAAGCTATAAAGTAGATCCTTACCTCCTTACCTAGTAAGTAGATAAGATACTTATATATACTAATTATAGATAAGGTATATAAGAAGGTAGAATAACCTCCGGTAGTTCTACATTTAACTTAATTAGTTATTCTAATAGTCCCTTTAGTATATACTACTTTATATACTACCTACTTTACTTTACTTAATACTCCGCTTTATAAGTCTAACCTTATAACTAGTTATTCTTCCTAAGAATAGTTAGCTATAATACTTACCTCTTCTACTTTATCGCTATTACGGGTAGGCGTCGTATATACGGGCGCTCGGTATAGTTTAGTATTTAATAGGTTCGATAAAAGGAGGAACGAGAATCTATCTAGGCGGGCTCCGCCTAAAAATACGCAGACGCTAAGAATACTATATAAGTACCGCCCGTATCCTACTTTAAGGCTTCGCCCTTTATAATCGCCTTCTTCCCTTTCTTCTATATATATAATAACTTTTTTTTTCTCTTCCTCTTTTACTTATTACGAAGAACCTTTATTTATCTAAATAATTATACGAGTAATATACTACCTACGCGTAATAATAGCCGAACCTCTTATAGGTTTTACGTAGCCTTTCGCGTCCTTAGAGTATAAGGTAGATAAGCCTCTATCTAATATTATTATCGCCGTACTTATACTCGTAGTAAATATAGTCGTATCTAAGATCGCCGTCGCTTCTAAAGTCCCTAAGCCTAAGATTATTAATAATGTTATAACCTCTTAGCTAGAGAAACTACTAAGACTTAATCTCTTATTAACGCCGTTTAGCCTTCCGCTACTATTATCTAGTTAAACGCTACTACTAAGAACTAACTTACCGCTAAAGTTAAGTATACTAATTCCTTAAATACGTAGATCTTCTTTAAGCCTACTTAACCTACCTTTACTATAAAGTAACGTTCCGGTAAAGCTAGAACTACCTTAAGAGTTACTAGTAATAGTTAGAGCTTAGTCGATATTAGGGGTAAGTAACGTATACCTATTATATCTTACTTTCCCTTATTAATAAAGAGAAAGAGTACTCCCTCTAACGGCTCGCTTATACCTAAGGCTAAGCGTATCTCTATAAACGATAATAATAAGGTTACTACTTTATCTAAGAGCTCTTTAGTCTATAGATTATAATATAAGGACGTAGTCGACCTAAACGATACTAAGGAACCTTAGATTAAGGTTAAGTATAATCCTTTTAGTAACGACTTAGATAAAGGTTAATCTTTAAAGGATATACTAGAAAAGCCTAAAGTAGAGAAGGAAGGTAAGTTAACCTCTAGCGTATTAAGAAAGCGTAAGGAGCTATTAGGCTTAATATAACCTTCGCGTATACCTACTATAAAGAGCGAAGCTTTAAAGTAGGATACGGGCGGTACCTATATAGTATCCTTAGCGTCCGCGCATTTTTAGGCGGAGCCCGCCTAGATAGATTCTCGTTCCTCCTTTTATCGAACTTATTAAATACTAAACTATACCGAGCGCCCGTATATACGACGCTTACCCGTAATACCTACTACTACTCTACGTAAGGGTATAATAATAAGACTAAGGAATAAAAGATTATAAGGATAATATAAGCTTTATCTAAGAATAAGCTACTTTCCGCCGACTACTCTATTACTTATTCTTAAACTACTAGAGGTAAAGTAGATATAGTAATTTAAGGTTAATATAAAGAACCGTCCTATATAGTCTATATACCTCTAGCTCTTAAGATAACGTTCGAATAACCTTATTAAAAGGTTATTTAAGCCTATTAGTAATAAGATACCTTCGACGAAGGGTTAAAAGGTATTATAGGATCTTATTAGATACTTAAAGGCTCCTACTATCTTTAAACACTATTAAGAGTAAGGAAGGTCGTAGTAAGGTTAAGCTATAAAGAAGTACCTATAAAGCGAATTCTCGGATTATTTTAATAGCTATAGCTTTAAGTCGAAATCGGTACTTAATAATTTTACTCCTTATCTTTAGGAACTCTTTAGCTTACTCTACCTATTTATACGCTTATATAACTATAATTATTAGTTTAGTCCTAACGAGAATCGCCGTAATATCTTAAGAAAATAAGGTACTAATTCTATTTCCTTACTTATAGTATTATCGACTACTACTTCTCTTACGGTTACTTTATCGTTACCTAACGTTACTTAGACTTCCGATAATAAGAACGAACCTACCTACGACTACGACTAGATTTATAACGACGCTATATATAAGGATAAGACTAAGGAGGAACCTAGATCGGGGTTTACTAAACGTTTTCTATAATCTAATACTCCTTCGTCTAAAGTTACTATATCCTTACCTTAGGTTTATACGCTTACTACTACTTAACCTCCGACATTCTTATAAGGTTAGTATAACCTTATTATAAGAGGGAAATTAACTACGTTCTATAATACCTTTATAGGCCGCTTCTAACGTATCTAGAGAGCTATAATATAGGGAAATATAACTAAGGCTATTTATAACCTTAATATATTAATAGGTAATTATAATAGCCTTTACTATACCTTATAACGTCGTTTCTATTACCCTAACCTTAATACTAGTAGTTACCTTAAGCTACTCTAAGGTACGGACTATATAAGGGACTATATAGATAGTATAAGAGGTAACTAGGTAGTATACCGTTAGTAACCTTCTAATAACGTCCGCTATATTATATATAACGGTTTATTATCCCTTAAATATATAGGACTACCTAAGCCTTTACCTCGTTCTAGTACGTAGCTATAACGTTCTTAAACGGCCGATCCGTATTAGGGCTTTAATAAAGCCTTTAATCCGGCTAACTTACCTAAGTAGATCGCTATTAACGAAATCTATAATAACGTAACCTTAAGATAGAAGTAGGCTACCTTTAATAATATAAGTAATAGTTAAGAAGTGTCGCCTAATATTCGGAAGCTAGAGCTATAAGGGGAATAGTTATTAAAGGGTAGAACTAATACGTATATTATAATTAAGTTTAGTAACTACTATTATAGTATAAGAGTCTTTATATTATAGCTTCTCTATATTACTTAATCCCCTCTTACTATATCTATTACCCTAACTACTATATTATAATAGTAATATAAAGGGTCTTAAGGAATAATAGGATAAAATAAGAGAGGTTTAAGTAAAGGATAGTTATTATATATAACTACCTCTAACTAAAGAGGGGATCCTTATAGTACTAAAGCTTAGTAACTATTATAGCTAACTATTCTTAGGAGAGAATAACTAGTTATAGGGTTAGACTCGTAAAGAGGAGTGTTAAGCGAAGTAAAGTAGGTTATATAGTAGTATATACTAAAAGGACTATTAGAATAACTAATTAAGTTAAACGTAGGACTACCTAAGGTCGTCCTACCTACCTATATACTTAATAGATAATAAGTATATATATATTACTCTATATACTCTATTATGCTCTATAGAATAGAGTAGTAGAGTAGAGTAGAGTAGATAGCGTAGTTATATAGAGTGCTCTATTCCGCTAAGGTACGGGGAATAATAGAGTAGGCTATACGACCCTATTATTAGTAGGATCGTAACACTATCTCCCTTCCGTACTAGCGTCGTCCCGACGCTAACGTATATAACCGGCTATTATCGCTAAACTCTATCTTAGTAAGTAATAGCCTCTTTCCGCTATACCTAAAGATAATAGTACTAAACGTCGTAAAAGACTCGCCGACTATATCGAAGAAAGAGGAACTATTATAGTAAAGCCGTACGCTACGTATACGAAGTATAACCGCGTCTGCTAGGTCTACGTTAGGTCCGGAAAGTATAGTAAATGTCTTCGTCGTAATTAGAGGTGTAATATCCGTATATCGTAATCTAAATAGGATCGCCTAAAGTAAGAGCGTAAGCGGTTACGTAACGCTATTAAGGATGCGTACGCCGCGTAAGAGGAGGCTCGTAAGGAAGCGGATCTAGCGCGCGAGAGGTAGTAAACCGCCTTCGCCCGTAAGATACGCCTTCGTTAATAGTTAGATCTTCTAGATAAGAAAGAGGATAAGGCGGTGTCTACGGAGTACGCTAGCATCGAGTAAGAGACTGCCGATACGGAGGTTCTTAAATTTCTGGCCGACCTTCCTAGTTTCTCTTTATCGCCTTCTACTTAGAATGCTATTAACGGTAGTTTCGACTTATCTTCCGAGTTCTAGAATGTCGATTCTGTTAGAACTGTTATAGGAGGTTCGGGCAGTTCCTAAGATTTCCTCGTAGTTCCTAAGTGTTATCTAAGTGTAGGTAACCCTTCTATTTTATAAGGTATCGCTAACCTCGTTATTCTAGTATTTTCTCGACTTTAAATTCGTTATCTTCTTCTATCTAGAAGTAGAATGTTATCTATAACGGTGTTTCTAGGTCTACTAGTTTAAGGAGTGATATATAAAAGACCAGGTGTATTTTCGTATTGTTAGGGAGTTAGAGTTTATAATTAACTAGTCCTCTAACTTCTGAAATTAAAAATAGTCCGACCTTAATATAGTCTAGTTTTCTTATCGTCCGTTAAGATCGTAAGTTTTTCGTAAGTAAATATACCTTATCTCCCTTCTTTAGCTAAGAATCCAGTTTTAATTTTTATCTATTTCGTCGTAAACCGTCCTAGGATAATAGTATCTTTTGCCGTAATTGCTTATATAACTCCTTTAGCTAGTCGCTAGTAGTTATTACTCTATCCGCGTTTAGATGCTATAATCTAGGTTCTATAAATAGATTAGGGTGCTTTCTAAAATTAGTATAAAATGGCGTAATTTCTATTATAGCAGAAATCTGTTAATTTAGCGCCAGTTATACTATTAGTAAGTATATCACCTAATTATCTTAAGCGTAGTTAATATAATGTCGTAGATAAGCCTCGAGCGTCTAGTTCGCTCTTTCGGTTTAACCGTCGGTCTATAGATAGTAAGTAGTTAAGAGCTTATATTTAATACCTATTATAGAGACGAGTGTCTTCTAGTAGTTTAACGTAAATAGCTTATTACGATCCGTAATAAAGGACTTAAGGATCCCGTAATACCTAATTAGTCTATCTAGAACTAAGTGTACTAATTCCTCTACTATTATCGATTTTAAATAGGGAACGAAGTGTATATACTTCGTAAGTCTGTCGACTATAACTAGTATCGAGTCGTATTACTTACGTAGGTTCGAGCCGTCTAGCGGCTGTAAAGTACGTAATCTAGTAATAAAATCTATTATAACTTCGTCCTAAGGCTATAGTAGTAGGTCTATAAATTAGATCTCCCTATACTTCGTATATCTAGACGACTTGTTTATCTAATAGCTACGATACTTCTAAACGTATACCGTAACCTTTACTTTTATCTATAGGAAGGTAAAGTTACGTTATATAACCTCGATTATTCTAGTAATACTAGGGTAACTGTATATTAGGTTATCGTAGTAGTCCTTAATGCACTATTCCTAATATCGTTTAGGTACTTAGTATCTATCGTACGAGATAGGAAACTCCTCTTTATTATCCTTTATAATACGTAATATAGCATTAAACTTATATGTCCGTACGCTAAGTATTCTATCTTTATTAGTTTAGAGGATGCTATATATAATAGCCTCCTTACCTTCTATATAGTTAATTCTTCTACTAAGCGCGTCCGCTCTACCGTTATCCTTACCTAGTATATACTAGATTTTAAATTTATATTAACTGAGGAGTTCCGACTATTATACTTACCTATAGTTAAGAACTTTAGTAGTTATAAAGGTTAAGAGGTTCTTATAGTCCGTAAGGATAGTAAGTAAGGGGGCTCCTTCGGCGTAAACTCTCTAATGTTATAGGGCTGCGACTATAGCGAGAAGTTCTTTATTATAGATGTCGTAATTCTATTCTGCTAGTATTATCTTACGTAAGTAGTAAGCTACGGGATGTCGTTTCCCTTCGTAGTCTTACGTAAGATATGCCCTAATCGCTTAGTCGGATGCATCAGTCTTAATATAGACTAGCTTTTCTAAGTTAAACATTCTTAGAGTAGGTCCGTCGATATATACCTATTTAAGCACTTCGAAAGCTTTCTATTACTGTTCTTTTTATATAAATAAAGTATCTTACTTCGTAAGTTCTACAAGCGGTAACGCTATCTAAGAGTAACCTAATATAAACTTCCTATTATAATTAGTAAGTCTAAGGAACGATTATACTTCTTTAAGATTCTTTAGAGTAGGCTATTCTTTAATAGATATAATTTTCGTAAGATTAATCTAGATGCTATTAACTCTAATAATAAAGCCGAGGAATTTAGTTTCCTTAACGTAGAATTTACACTTCTTTAGGTTTACCTTAAGTCTCCGTTCTTAAAGCTTAGTTAAGACTTATTATACATCTTTTACGTATTATTCCAGGTTTCCTTCTATATAGATTAGGATATCGTTAAGGTATACGATAACGGTCCTATTTAAGTATTCTCGTAGCGTATTATTAATTATTATCTAATAGGTAGCCGGGGCGTTAGTAAGACTAAATAGTATAACTAGGTACTTATAGTGCCCGTAGCGTGTTCGAAACGCAGTCTTCTATTCTTCTCCCTCCTTTATTTAGATAAGGTTATAAGCTCCTTTAAGATTAATCTTTAAAAACTACTTAGCCTTCGAAAGGCGGTCTTA